>NC_046320.1:68306645-68501104 GCF_009819535.1 Lacerta agilis
TTTGTGCCTGGCTCTGTGAGGTGTATGTAGCCCACTTTTGTTGAAAAAGACACGCGATCAGCTCGTTCTGCACCTTCTCTGTGTGTGATGCAATTTTGACACATCCCATTAAACATGCTGGCTTCTTCTGATGTGACTGGGATTTGCCTAATCGCATCAGAACTTGGTCAGAAAATTGTTTTTGGAAGCTAATGGAAGTTGCTCACTGGCGTGGCTTTACAGAGGTTTGGTTTCGGTTTGGTTTTTTATTGCTGCTTCTACCCTTCCCAAGGAATGCGTCTTAAACGTCTCCTGTAGGTGGCCAAGATGATTGGCAGACAGGTTTTGGCCTAAACCAGATATGATCTCCAAAAGCTGTTGAGTTCCTTTTTATTCTTTTGAGGCACCATGTATGCTTTAGGACTCTTGGTCCCGTTGCTTAGCAGCTCTTACCAGTTAGCTGCCCAAAAGCCATTTTGAAGGAGAGTCCAATGTCCCCGGGCTAATGCCAGTCTCATCCTCTGGCTTTCCCCCCAGGTGGCACAAGTAGGAGAACCGACCGCATCCGTAACTGGTCTTGCTCTCCTTTCTTGCAGGACCAAAGAGAGCTTTGTAGGCTCTTGCAAATACAGTGGTACCTCTGGTTAAGTACTTAATTCGTTCCGGAGGTCCGTTCTTAACCTGAAACTGTTCTTAACCTGAAGCACCACTTTAGCTAATGGGGCCTCCCGCTGCCGCTGCGCCGCCAGGGCACGATTTCTGTTCTTATCCTGAAGCAAAGTTCTTAACCTGAAGCGTTATTTCTGGTTAGCGGAGTCAGTAACCTGAAGCGTACGTAACCCGAGGTACCACTGTATGTGTAAATAGTGATCAGGGCAAGGGGCCCAAGGCATTGCATTCTTAGGCCACCATCTTAAATTGGCGGTCAGTGCAGCTGTGCCCATCCTGCTTGGTGCCCATGTAAACGAGGGATGCAGAAATCTGTGACTCCAAACGTTGCAAGGCTGCAGCATCCACCCTGCTCCCTGACTCTGTGTCATGCTGGCTTGGAGATGGGTCTGGTTGCAGTTGAAAGTCCCAACACCTCTAGCGGGCAACCAGCATATGGGGAGCCACAGGTTCCCTACTCCTGTTAGCTTCCACATGTCATTCTTCTAACAGAATGTTTATCACAGAGGTGGCACGCTTTTCAAAGGGACATGTGTATATGGCACACAAGACTAAGTAGGTTGGTGGAAGAATAGCTACATGCATTAAGAGATGGGGGGAGGGAACCTGCGATTGGCATTCATAAGGCCCCCGAAACAACCCCTGGCATTTCCTACTAAAAGGATTGCCAGCTGTTCGAGACGTGGGACCTTGGAGCGTTGCTGCCAGCCAGAGTAAGCAAAACTAGCCTCAATGCAGCACCGGTCTGACTTAGTATATATGGTAATATATATATCGCCTGTTTAACCCCAAGCAGCAAGGGTGCGGCCGTGGGATAGGTGTGTTGAAAAAGAGGTCTTGGTCCAGGGTGCTCCTCGTAATCCAGATGCGATGGTGCAGCTCGCATCGCCAACTTGTGCCCTCAAGTCCTCTGGGGCAAAGTCTTGCCAGGGCACTTTCTGCCCAGAACAAACACCTGCCTAGGATGCAACCGTACAGCTGCTCGGAGCGTGGTGTCTGTATGCTGCTTAAAACAGTATCCGCTGCCGTTGTGGTTTTTTTGCTGCGAGTGCACGCAGTTGGTGTCTTAGCTTTAGGGGCAAAGCCCTTACGTGCCAAAAATGACACGCTGCCCCCCTCCACCCCGCTTCCTCTCCCCCCACCCCCCGCAGATCTGCCACATGAATATATCAGGGCTGCTGAGGCAGGCCAGAGCAAAGTTGCCGTTTCCCTTCTGTTTGTTTTCAGTAGCTGTAACTCCATGCTGCCTTCATTCTGAATGTCTTAATATCTTGTATTTATTTTTTGTTGACTAAGTAAATGCTTTTTTTTTAAGTGGCCTGCGTATTTCTTTTACAGCAACGTTAACGTAGATCACATTGGCCAGTGTGTGTGTGTGTGTGTGTGTGTGAGAGTGCTGGCGGGACGATAAGCCAAATGGCCTGGGGTTTGAACCCTCATTCGTTACGACATATTGACTGGTTTAGCTCTGCCATCACCTCATTTTTCAAGCCCCAAAATACCCCTGTGTGCTCCTAGACACTGGCTGGCCTTCTGTTGTGTGGGCCTTATGAGGGTTTAATCCAGTGGCTCTCAAACTTTTTTCTCTGGGCCACACTTTCAAAATAAAGATTTGCTCATGCACACCATTTCTTTTTAATCCTAAGAAATACATTGGAAAACAAACAAACAAACCAACTAGCAGTGCTTGATTTATAACCTAGAACACAACTGCTTTATAACACGATCACTGGAGATCCAGAAAGTATGAAGCAATGCAAGCTACTTAAGAACTTGAACCATTCCCAAACTTCAATTATAAACGAGCCTCTTGCATATGTACCTTAAGCCCGTATACAAACTCAATGAGAGGTGTGAGCTTGCTTTGGCCAGGTAATCTCATTTATATCCTGTCTAATTTGAGACAGACAAACTCTCACCTCTACATCAACACAAAGAAACCTATCTCTTTTCTGGTCTTTCATACTCCTCCGAGTTGAAAATCCCTATTCACAACAATGTCCTCAGTATCACTCTTGCTCTCATTTTGAAAAGGTACCTACCACATTCATATTCTGCAAATAAAAACATATTTCGATACTAAACTATACTACACTGAAATTTTTCTTTGGTCGTCCTTGAATTTTCTTGCCACACCTTGCCGTCCTCTCCTGCCACACCCTTTGAGAACCACTGGCCTGAGCTGAAGCCGACTTCTCCCCAAACCACTTTCAGCTTTCAAACAATCTGTTCCCCAAACGGATTTATAGAACATTGCCTTGAACTTAGAGCCCCTTAGAGAGCTCTCACCTGGAAAGAGTTTAGTGGCGTTTTTCTTGACAAAGAAGTACAGAGACTTGCCACCTATCGCGTGCAGCTGCATAGTAGAATGGTCATCTGTATTGACCACCCTAGTGGGAGCCACTCCTGGTTATACTAGTGTCCATGATGACAACAATGTCTGGGTTTCATTATAGGTTAGCTCTATGCTAGGGCTGCCAAATTTTTAAGAGCAAAAAAGAGGACACATTTGCCGACTTCCACTTTTGTCTACGGATCGCAATAATGACTCATTTTAAATACCCCTGCTATATGTTGGCTATAGAAGCTGTGATATGTACAGGATTATGATTATGATTACCTCAAAATCCAATAAGCACGCAAGAAAGAGATCCTTGGCTGATTCACGTCCCCTCCCCAGTGCACACAGAAGTAAGCCTTCCTTTTTCAATCACATTGATAAAGGAGAAGCAGAAGGAGGCAGCCCAACAGGAAGGGAGAAACAAACAAATCCCGGATATTTTTGCAAATTTTAAAAATTAACCCGGACAGAAATTATACCCCTGAAAAAGAGGAGATATGGCAACCCTAAATCACTGGTTAAGCCAAACCACCTTGGGTGCAAACCTTGATAGTAGTGTGATATGGCTTGGGGGGAAGTAGAGAGAGTTAAGGATCCCAGGCATCAACATGCACCCCAGATTTGCAAGTCCCTTTCACCACTACTAGGGACACTGGTGGCGCTGTGGTCCAAACCACTGAGCCTAGGGCTTGCCGGTCAGAAGGTGGGCGGTTCGAATCCCCGTCACGGGGTGAGCTCCCGTTGTTCAGTCCCTGCTCCTGCCCACCTAGCAGTTCGAAAGCGCGTCAAAGTGCAAGTAGATAAATAGGTACCGCTCCAGGGGGAAGGTAAACAGCGTTTCTGTGCGCTGCTCTGGTTTGCCAGAAGCAGCTTTGTCATGCTGACCACATGACCCGGAAGCTGTCTGCGGACAAACGCCAGCTCCCTCGGCCTATAGAGCGAGATGAGCGCCGCAACCCCAGAGTTGTCCATGACTGGACCTAGCGGTCAGGGGTCCTTTTACCTTTACCTTCACCACTACTAGGCTATCCACACCCACTGGAATTTGGGTCCTGATTACAAAGTCATTTCAGAGCAGAGTGTATTGAACAAGATTGGAAGCTGGGTTCTCCTAGGACTGCCATATGCCCAGTAACGTCCGTGATTTCAAAGGTGTAAAAACGTCTTGTTTTCTTGGCGTTATTGTAATTGTATAAAAATATTTTCGAGGTGTCCTGGTTTTTACTTTTTGTGGTCTCCAAAGCATTTCCCAGAAGAGCCAGCGGGAGCTGCTGCTTGAAGGTAAGGAACAGTCGATTACACAAAGCCCCAGGGATCAGCCTTTTCTAAGGCTCCATTGAAGCCTTGCTTTTCATAGAATCATAGAATCCTAGAGTTGGAAGAGACCCCAAGGGCCACCCAGTCCAACCCCCTGCCAAGCAGGAAACACCATCAAAGCATTCCTGACAGATGGCTGTCAAGCCTCTGCTTAAAGACCTCCAAAGAAGGAGACTCCACCACACTCCTTGGTAGCAAATTCCACTGCCGAACAGCTCTCACTGCAGTTGATTCCCAACATGGCGAAGCCAGGACCATGTCGTTTCCAGTAGAATCTTTCTGTGGATTATTTTTTCACAGTCTGATGAGTGTACAACAGTACTAATCTTGACACTGATAATTTGGCAAGCCCAAAGGTGTGTCAGAAGAGTTTCTGTGGCTGTTAAAGGCTTTCTGGCTGCTAACTAGAAGGTCGGTGGTTCAAGCCTGCAGAGGGTTGGACTAGATGACCCTTGGGGTCCCTTCCAACTTGACAATTCTATGATTTCCTGTGTTTCAAGCAGCTCTAAATTTATCAAAGCTTTCCTTCCCAAAGTTTACTGGAAGCTAAATGCCAGAAATAAGCTGAATTCATCCCGTTGCAGCTAGTTTCAGGGCAGCGGGAAAACTGGTTTTCTTGGCTGCAATTTTTGTGTAATCTCATCAAAGTTTTCACATAGCACCTTGTACTAGGCCTCTGGGAGAAGCACGAGCTCTCTACATCTGTTTCCTCACCTTCTTCCTCAATGTGCTACATTCTTTGTCAAACCATAATGGCCTCATGGGCTCCATTTCGTTTCATAACTCCAGCTGTTAATCCAGCCGAGCTCTAAAAACTTGAGATTAGTCACGTGTTCTTGTTGCCTTTTTAACCTTTGCTCAAGGTGGTTGAGCTGGTTTGAAACCCTGGGTTGAAATTCCTGCATTGCAGGGGGCTGGATTAGATGTCCCTTGGGAGTCCCAACGATTCTGCGATTTCTACGAGACCCCTTTCCACCAAGCGACGGGGCAAGTTATCATTCAGGCTTACGAGTCGCTGAGTCGCGCTGCAGTCACAAAAAGAGGTCACTGCAGGAATGAACTTGGGTAGCAACGGCCGCTGAATAGGAGCGCATAGTTGTGGATGCCTGCTGCTAGCACTTTCCAAGAGAGCTGCCAAATGCGCGTGGAAAATGCGTGTGCATTTTGCACGGATGGATATCCTCTGCTAACTGGTTCCATTACTGCGATTGCCTCATTCAGACTCGACTGTTCGTCAGGTCTTTTGCAACCTTGAAGTTACACTGTACTGGTGGGGGGTTTGCTAAGTGTGGCCCTCCCCTGTGGTCAGTTTACTGACACCTCAAATTAAGAGATTACGCTGAACTGGCGAGACTATCAGCAAGGCTACGAGACGTTACAAATGAAAAAAATTATCAGAGAGTGGGACATATACAGAGTTTATGAAAAAGAACACTGTCGAAATACTGATCCGTTGGCAGGTTTTGATTGAACTTCTGTGTGTAAATAGACAGACAACATGGAGAAATTTAAGTCAGGTGCATATTTAAGGAACTTAATCAGGGAATATAAGGGGAAGATCATGTCAAATTGAATTAGAAAATGATGTACAAAGCAAACATCAATTAAGGAATGAATGATTACATATTTATATTTATATTTTGGTTGATCAGTTGATCATTTTGGTTATACAGTTTTCAACCAATAAAGCATAAAAATTAAAAAGGAAAAACAAAAAGCAGGATGACACCTACCCCATTAACATCTGCAGAAGCTGGGCAATGTATATTACAGTGGTACCTTGGTTCTCAAACGCCTTGGTACTCAAACAACTTAGAACCCAAACACTGCAAAACCGGAAGTAAGTGTTCCGGTTTGCAAACATTTTCCGTTTTGAGTGTTAGGCTGCGGCCTGTCTGTTTTTGCTATTCATTTTGCGTTTTTGTTTTTGCGGCTCTTTTTGTTTTGTTTTTTTGTGACTGTGTGGAACCCAGCTCAGCCACTGACTGATTGATTGTGTGACTGCAGTACATTGTTTATTGCTTTCATTTTATGGATCAATGGTCTCATCAGAGAGTAAAATTCATCAGAAGCGTTGCTGTGGAGGTAGAGAATGGCCGCCATGACTAGTAGCCATTGATAGTTTTCTCCTCCGTGATTTTTTTTCTAATCCTCTTTTAAGTCCCATCTAACTTTTAAGGCCAACACTGCTTCCTGGGGAAGAGAGGTCCATAGATTAACTTTAGTTTAAGATGGAAGTGCAAGATCGAAGAAGAAGAAGAAGAAGAAGAAGAAGAAGAAGAAGAAGAAGAAGAAGAGGAAGAGGAGGAGTTTGGATTTGATATCCCACTTTATCACTACCCGAAGGAGTCTCCAAGCGGCTCACATTCTCCTTTCCCTTCCTCCCCCACAACAAACACTCTGTGAGGTGAGTGGGGCTGAGAGACTTCAGAGAAGTGTGACTAGCCCAAGGTCACCCAGCAGCTGCATGTGGAGGAGCTGGCTGACTCCTATCTCAGAGTCTTCCTGCCCCAAGGGGGGGGGGTGCTGAGAGGATGGAGGGGCAGGATAAGATTTCCCCATGTATTCTTTTAAATTATTAGGAATTTGGAAAAGAAAAAAATTAACCGCAGCGTGGTGAGGAGCATACACAGAATTTTAAACAGACGGAGGATTGGCAGCCTGGAAGTTAACTGTCTCAATTTGGCAGAATTTTTAGAATGACAGACCCTCTCCCTGAATTAGCAGCATTAAGGGTTCTGTGAGTTCGTAGAGCAATCCGCTCTGCCATCTGCAAGAGGAAGAGCTCAGGGCAGGAGCGAGAGGGCATCCAGGGCTCTTTGTTCCGCGAGAGAGATCTGTGTGACATTTCATCGCCCGGCTCCCCGCTGCCTCTCTGCAAAGCTACATTTCCAATGCTTCCGCCGGACTGCAAGCCAATGCTGATCGAAAGGTCACCTCCATCCCAATTAACACTGCATTATGGAATTAACTGGTCATGATCATACCTTGGGGAGCTTCTGGGGAGCTGCATCCTTCAGCCCATGGATTAAGCATTGGACGCCACAACTTCATCTGCCCTGACATCAGAGCATGAACCGTACTTGGAAAGATTTCTCTTAAACTCCCAAGCAAGCCTTCGCTTGGCTGAACCCATGTACTGCCTTTTCCCTTTCTCCTGTTTTTCTGCAGTGGCCTCTGGGATTTTCATACGATCGCTAACCACTGGCTCTGCTGGCTGGGGCCGATGGGTTCCAGCCATGTCAGAAAGGTCACAGGTCCCCAGCCCTGCTTAAAAAAAGAAGAAGTTTTTATTTATGCTTTCCAAGTTAATACATTTCATTAGTTTTACAATCAGTTTAACATTTCAAAACTTGACTTCCTTCCCACTCCTTTCTGCGGTTCCTTAAATTTATTTTTTAAAAATATCTTCTGCAAATCCAAATTCATTTAATTTGCTCATTTAATTATCTCCTTTTAATAGATACTCTTATGAAACTGCCGGTTATTACAATAACCCTGCTAATGTTTTTATCTGTGTGCAATTTATCTGTAAATATTCAATGAACCATTTCCATCCTTTTATAAAAAGTTTGTTATCTTGGTTTCTTATTCTTCCGGTAAGTTTTGCCATTTCTGCATATTCCATCAGTTTTTGTATCCATTCTTCCTTTGCTGGGACTTCTGCTTCTTTCCACTTTGGGGCAAGTAGCATTCTTGCTGCTATAGTAGCATACATAAATAAATTTATATACGATTTAGGTAGTTCTGTCCCTATAATTTCCAAAAGAAAAGCTCCTGGGTTTTGTTTTGTTTTGTTTTGTTTTGTTTTGTTTTTACAAAAGTTGTTTTGAACATCCTTTTCAGTTCATTGTATATCATTTCCCAGTAAGCTTTAACCTTACTACAGGACCACCCCCATATGATAAAAAGAACCTTCTTTCTCTTCACATTTCCAACACTTATTTGATTTAGATTTATACATTTTTGCCAATTTACTCGGTATTAGATACCATCGATATACCATTTTCATGTAGTTTTCTCTTAGACCATAACATGCTGTAAATTTTATATCCTTATTCCACAATCATTCCCATGCTTCCATGTCTATATTATGGCCAATATCTATTGCCCAGTGTATCACTGAGGATTTTACTTAGTGGTACTCATCTGAGAGCCAGTGTGGTGTAGTGGTTAAGAGCGGTAGTCTCGTAATCTGGGGAACCGGGTTCGTGTCTCCGCTCCTCCACATGCAGCTGCTGGGTGACCTTGGGCCAGTCACACTTCTCTGAAGTCTCTCAGCCCCACTCACCTCACAGAGTGTTTGTTGTGGGGGAGGAAAGGAAAGGAGACTGTTAGACTCTTTGAGACTCCTTCGGGTTGTGGTAAAGCGGGATATCAAATCCAAACTCTTCTTCTTCCCATTCCAATAATATTTTATACATTTTAGAGGAAGTCTGCACGGATTAATGAGTGTTGTAGCATTGTTGGTACATTACAAGCTATCATTCAGCCGGGAAAGCTCAGTTCGTTAGAACATGGTGCTGATAATGACAAGGTTGCAGGTTCGATCCCCCTATGGAACAGCTGCATATGATTTGCTGTTGCACTCTATAGGCTCTGTGTGGTTTTGCGTGAATCTGTCTGTGTCTCCAGGGACCAGCCAAGAGGGGCTGCATTGCTGTTGAACTCTACAGGCCATGTGAATTTGTGTGGTCTCTGTGTGTGTTGGGTCCACACACACACACACACACACACACACAAAGAGTTTTGCAACACCAGAGCATGAACACACAGAGAACTGTAAGATTACAGTGGTACCTCTGGTTACGTACTTAATTCGTTCCGGAGGTCCGTTCTTAACCTGAAACGTTCTTAACCTGAAGCACCACTTTAGCTAATGGGGCCTCCCGCTGCCGCTGCGCCACCAGAGCACAATTTCTGTTCTTATCCTGAAGCAAAGTTCTTTACCTGAAGCGTTATTTCTGGGTTAGCGGAGTATGAAATCTGGTGTTGTTGATATCTTCAGGGGGGGGGGGAAGCAATTCAACTAAAGTTAAACATTTTGTGGTCCCATATTAATAATTTTAAACCAGAGAGTGCGTACGTCTGCTGCTGAAAAATGGCAAAACAGAGAGGGCCTCGCTTCGTGAGATCACACCCAGCGTCTGACCTGTTTTCTTTCTTCGCTTGTTATGTACGGTAATTGGCTTATCAAATGGTGGTATGAAAATGTAAATATTGTTGGGATGCAGGAGCAAACGCCATGTGTGATTTGGGTGCCCTGGGTTGCATGGCGTAAATCTCAACAACAGGTTTAACAAAACAAAACAGCCCATCCGTTTGCTCAGCCCAATTATGTCTAGCAGAGACTTTGACCTGCGAGCTGATAACTTTGCAAGTTGAAACAGGAGCTGAATATGAAAGCATCAAATCTTTGTCTGGCTGCTGTTTGCTTAGTACTCGTCGAGTGCCTGACTTATGAGATTGTCACGATGACACGGGAGGAAATGAGGTGCACTGGACCTTTAATTCAATTTATTTTTAGCAGTCAGCTACCTGTGTTTGTTCTTTGGTATACATTACCCTGATTCTCTCAACAACAGCATCCAATTAAAGTCTTGTGTTTAGAAGACCCAAGGGTGCAAAGGCAAGAGGAGATAAAATTAGTTGCGGCCTTGTTTAAACTTTTTTGATTTGCAAGTTTTCTATTTTGGAAAGGATTTGCGAGTTTTCTCGCCGGTGGAGGGAAATATTCTTACTCCACTTTGATCTTCCCGGATTGAATTGAAATACCCAGGAAATGCTCCTGGCGCCAACCTGTCACTGCCACCTTGAAGCAGAGCAGATTTGCATTGATCGCGCACTCAAAAGTGCCATCAATCACTTGTGCCTCTGGCACACTTTTCATCCTGGGATATTAATGCACCTTCCAGATCTGGATATTAATGCGACCGCTTTGCATTTATGATGAGCTCCATGTCCAATTATCTCCATGCTTCTTAATAAACAACACTGTATCTGAAGAAGTGTGCATGCACACGAAAGCTCATACCAGGAACAAACTCAGTTGGTCTCTAAGGTGCTACTAGAAAGAATTTTCTATTTTGTTTTGACTATGGCAGACCAACACGGCTACCCACCTGTAATAAACAACAGTTAAACAGCCCTGGTGTTTTAGCAGTGCAGACTTACAGAGATAGCAAAGTTTTAAATCTACTTGCCCAGAGCCTGGTTAGTTCAGCCTTTTGCTAACCTACTGCCTTGCAATTGTTTTGAACTAAAACTTCCATCAGCTCTAGGCTGGGTAGGTACAAATTGTGTATGTGCAATATGTATATAGGGACACGGGTGGCGCTGTGGGTTAAACCACAGAGCCTAGGGCTTGCCGATCAGAAGGTTGGTGGTTCAAATCCCCGCGACGGGGTGAGCTCCCGTTGCTCGGTCCCTGCTCCTGCCAACCTAGCAGTTCGAAAGCACGTCAAAGTGCAAGTAGATAAATAGGTACCACTCCGGCGGGAAGGTAAACGGCGTTTCCGTGAACTGCTCTGGTTCGCCAGAAGTGGCTTTGTCATGCTGGCCACATGACCCGGAAGCTGTACGCCGGCTCCCTCGGCCAGTAACGTGAGATGAGCGCCGCAACCCCAGAGTCGGACACGACTGGACCTAATGGTCAGGGGTCCCTTTACC
Source organism: Lacerta agilis (assembly GCF_009819535.1). Classification (NCBI taxonomy): domain Eukaryota; kingdom Metazoa; phylum Chordata; class Lepidosauria; order Squamata; family Lacertidae; genus Lacerta; species Lacerta agilis. The sequence goes on from NC_046320.1 coordinate 68,317,621, forward strand.
TTTACCTTAATATGTATATGCAACACATAAAAGATCCCTGAGCCCACATACCCCCCAAGTGTCCCGATTTTCCAGGTCACAGTCTTAGAATTACAGAAGCCATCCCGTTTTTTTATTTCATCCCAGGTTTCCTTTTTCCTCTCCTCCATGTCTTGGAGAACTATGAAAAGTGGGGTGTGTATAGGAGCAAAAATGGAGACCTATTTATCCTGAAAATAACATGCCTTCACCAAATGAAGGAAATTTTGTTGAAGTCCTTCCTATAATTTTGAAGGAAAAGGTCACCTAGGGTTGCCAAAAAGTGAAAATTGCTGAGTTTTGTTTTGTTTTTGTGCAAAATCTACACTTCTGACTTGGCTACATCCGGTGACTTCATGGGAAGTCCAGCATTCCTTTCCATAGCTTATAGGCCCTGTCTTCAGTGCCCTCGTAACATTTTTTAATAATTTATAATAATTGATGGTATTCAGCTAAGTTTTACCCAGAGTACACCTACTGAAATTATTGAGTACTATTGAGTTAGCCTCATTAATAGGGCTGCCAGATGTTCCTGGACATTACTGGGATTTCAAAGGCAGACGTCCAGGGAGAATTTCCGAAAGGCAGGGCTTAGTCCTGGATCTTAGGCAAGTCAATTTAAAAAATTGCATTTTTTCATCAACTTTCGGGTTTTCCTAAAAATAGCTCAACAATTTGGTGTTGTTGTTTTTTCTCCAAAAAAAGCTCAACCAGGGTGTCCTGGTTTTTACTTTTTGAAATATGGTAACCCTACTCATTAATTTCAGTTTGGCTTAATTGACTACTGCCTATGACTTATAGAATTGGAGAGTTGGAAGGGACCCCAAGGGTCATCTAGTCCAACCTCCTGCCATGCAGGAATCTCAGCCAAAGCATCCGTGACAGATGGCCATCCAACCTCTGCATAAAAGCTTCCAAGGAAGGAGAGTCCACAAACTCCGGAGGGAGACCATTCCACTGTCAAACGGCTCGTTGAAATCTCCTTTCTTGTAACCTGAAGCCATTAGTCTGAGTCCTACCTTCCAGAGCAGGAGAAAACAATCTTGCTCTGTCTTCCATGTGACAGCCCTTGAGATATTTGAAGATGGCTCTCATAGGTCCTTTCAGTCTCCTCTTTTCCAGGCCAAATATACCCAATTCCTTCAAACGTTCCTCATAAGGCTTGGTTTCCAGACCCTTGATCATCTTGGTTGCTCTCCTCTGCACATCCTTCTTAAACTGCGGTGCCCAGAACTAGACACAGCATTCCACACCTTTACCTGGACGCTAGACTTCTGTGGATGCAGCCTAGAATAGAATTAGCTTTTTTTGCTGCTGTATCACCCTGTTGACTCTTGTTCAGCTTGTTATCGAGACCCCCCCAGATCGCTTTCACATGAACTACTGTCAAGCCAGGTGTCCCCTATCTTACATTTGTGCCTCTGATTATTCCTGTCTAAGTGCAGGACCTTACATTTGTCCTTAGGGAATTCATGTGGTTAGTATGGGCTCCGTTCCCCCAACCTGTTCAGGTCATTTTGAACCTCGATCAACCAGTTTTTAATTAAATGTTGTAGCCCAATGTATTGATTTAGAGTCATGTATATGCTGCACATGTGTACAGTATTCAGAGAAGCTTAGAATCATAGAATTGTAGAGCTGGAGGGGACCACGAGGGTCTAGATCTAGTCCAACCCCCTGGAATGCAGGACACTGATGTGGGTCTCGAACCCACAACTCTGAGATTAAGAGTCTCATGCTGAGACTGAGCTATCCCAGGCCCACAGCCACAGTCCTGATGTGTTCACATATAGAGGCTGCTATTAACCCCCTCCATCCTGTTGAAAACAGTAAAACTGTTTCAGTGTATCTGAAGAAGTGTGCATGCACACGAAAGCTCATACCAAGAACAAACTCAGTTGGTCTCTAAGGTGCTACTGGAAATAATTTTCTATTTTGTTTCGACTATGGCAGACCAACACGGCTACCCACCTGTAACAGTAAAGAGATATTCACCTAACAAATTTGGATAGGTTTTGATGGAGCTGCTGAGAGGAATTTTGAAAGTATGAATCTAGAGGCTCCTGGAATGAGATTACGTGCTGATGAAGAGAGTCTGAAGTCTCTGTAGCCTTTTATGTCTGAGGAATAAATGAATTTACAAACATTCTGTTTACCTGGAAGTGTGCAAAATTTATTTAACCCTGTTTATTTGACAGATCACTTTCTCTTTGAGCAAACAGCTCCCAGCCTGCATTTTGACTACTTAATGGCTCCCAGTGTTTCATATTGTTGGGGTTGTGCAAAAGGATATAAACTTCTGTTCAATTTGAGGGCTTCCCCTGAAGAGTAATAGCCTTCAACTGGGATGGGGTGAGTGGCAAGGAGTTGTCTTGGAAGCTTGTTTGGGCTTCCTCCAGGCCACAGTAGCTGTGATAGGGCACCCAAGTAAATCATAATAATAATAACAACAATAATTTTATTATTCATACCCTGTCCACATGTCTGCCTTGTTGGCATGCAAAGCCACGGTGAAGAAGCAGAGCCTGCAGAAGACATTTTGCTGCCTGAAGCAGAACAGCAAACAGTGTGAACCTCCCAAGTCAAAGGGCATCATTATTTTAACACCGGAGGCAAAAAGAAATCCAGAAATGCCTCTCCCCAGCTGTAAAAAAATACAGTAAGAATTCCATGCAGTAACATGAAACGAAGAGTCTTGTGGCACCGATAGGCTAATGAATTTATTATGGCATCTGAAAGAAACACTCAGCTGTACAGCTGTAAATACTGTATAACGTTTGGCCACCTCATGAGAAGAGAAGACTCACTAGAAAAGACCCTGATGTTGGGAAAGATGGAGGGCACAAGGAGAAGGGGACGACAGAGGATGAGATGGTTGGACAGTGTTCTTGAAGCTACTAACATGAGTTTGGCCAAACTGCGAGAGGCAGTGAAGGATAGTCGTGCCTGGCGTGCTCTGGTCCATGGGGTCACGAAGAGTCGGGAACGACTGAACAACAACAACAATAACGTTTTAAGTGCATTATACAAATGGGACACTAGATGGCGATGGTGAGCTAATGGCAAAATCAATATATTTTTCGAAACTTTTTTTTAAAAAGCATTTTCACAGGGGGTTTTTTTTAAATGTGTCTAGATTCCACCATAATTTGGGGAGGCCAAACAAGTTTTTTTAAAAATGAAATGCAGAAATGGACCAACAGCGACAATTATGTGGTTAACAGATGTTGATACAGATGCCCTTTGTTGTTCAGCACCTTTATAAATTATTTGGATGAAGGAATTGGGGGGATGCTCATCAAATTTGCACATGACACATGCACATGAGGGGTAGCTAATGCCACAGAAGACAGAATCAGAATTCAAAATGACCTTAGCAGATTGGAGAGCTGGGCACAAGCTAACAAAATGAATTTCAGTAGGGACAAATGTAAGATTCTGCACTTAGGCAGCAATAATCAGGTGAACGAATGTAAGATACGGGACACCTGGCTTGGCAGTAGGTCTTCAGCCCCCCAATAAAATATCTGAGGGGCCTGGGGCCTCCAAGTGTTGATGGGCATTGCCGTTCAAATGCCTTGTGATCGATTATGCAGGGTGGGGCTTACCTGAGCAACCCCCAGTTTGTATTCCAGTTGGCACCCCTGCAAGCTGGGAAGTGAAAAGTCAAAGATTAATGTGAGCATACAGAGGGGAGCAGTAGAGCACGCAACTCTGTATTGCATTGCAGGGGATTGAACTATATGACCCTGTGGTCCCTCCCAACTCTACAATTCTATGAGTCTATTAACAGCTGTTCCATACATTTTACAACCCTTTAGTGGGCTTTTAAGATCAGGCTCTGCAGCCATCTGGGTCAGGCAAAGCTTGCAGAAGTTCCGACCAGCAAGTATCTGAGGCAAGCGGTCCCATCTAACAAATATTTTTGGAATGCATCGAGGGCTTATGCAGCTGCGGAACCTTTTCACTCCAGAGTTCCCCAGTTTTACTGCCAAATGAAAGGGTCAGAAGACAGATTGCTGAAAGAGTATTAGCTGAGCATCGTCCTGATGGGAGGGAAGCTTAGATGCATAATGTTGCCATCCATAGAGTCTGATGCAGCAAACGTCAGCAAACAGCCTTGGCCAATGGGGCAACCAGTTGCTTGCGCTGAAGTACACAAAGAAAAATATAAATACCCGGAGCAAATTGCTTGAGCATCCGTGGAATTTCAGGACAGAGGGAGAGGAGCAAAAGCAATCAAGTCACCGTGAGTAGACTTTTCATTAAGCTTCTCTTAACAATTCATGTCTTGCAGGTAACTTGAACGACGTCCTTACTCGCAAGCCGAGCGTCACATCTGTCTAGTTTTGTTGGAGGGGATTTGTTCTAAAGATGTTAATTGCAAATGTGTTTTATATATCCCCCGGGGCATACAATATTTGTGCTGTTTCTACCTTTGGGTGTTTGCCATCTTTTGCCAAGTTGCGATAGCGCTGTGCTGCAGGTACCCCCAGGTAGTTCCTTGCTTATCTCTGTGAATTACTTCTAGCTATAGCTGCAAAGTGCTCCACACAGATTCATCACCACGGAGGGTGCTTGAAAAAGGGGGTCTTTTTCAGCAGATATGGTTGCTGCTGATGTGAGCACTGAATGCCTGAGTAATGCACTCTTTGCAAAAAGAGCACTTTCCACTGCAGTTTTTTTTTTTTTTAAAAAAAAACCAAACTGCTGTTGGATTAGCATGAGTAGATGCAATTTTTTGTTATAGGCAGTGGAGTACTCTGTTTTGTCTAGTAATAACTGACTCCCCATGGAAGAAATGGCAGTTTTTTCAAGCAGCCTTAGGAGGAATGTCTGCAGTTATCCAGATGTAAGTGTGACCAGTTTCAGGGATTGGAATAGAAGACGGAAATGTACCCTCCCCAGTTATATGTGGGCTGGGATGAAGAGCACAGCAACCATGTCTCCAGGGACCCCTTTTTTACTCCCATATAAGCAAATAGGTGCTAGCCAGTCAGTCCAATGGGGGGAAATAAAATTCAGAACTTGGAGACACCATTAGGGTGGGGTGGGCAGCAGCAAACCTTGCTCCCTGCCACTGGTGGACCCCAGTAACCTCTCTTCCAAAGCGTTCCAAGTCCCACTCAAGTCCCCACTTAAAGCAGTCCCATTAAAACAGGACGGGAATTAAAACAGGAGACAGGACGAGAGATCAAGGGAACGGCTGCGAAAATAGGCGTGTCTTCAAAAAGCTGGTGGAATGGCCAATGCAGATTGAGGGAGTGCATACTACAATACTGTTGCTACCAGTGAAAAAGCCCATCTCCGCATTAACACGAGTCCATGTCAAGCCCACCCAGGTTCCATTTGTTGATCTTAATCCTGTTAATGGCCAAGGGATGGGAAGCTGGTATTTCAGGTGACCTGGTCCAGAGTAGTTTGGGGCTTCGCTTTTAAGCAACAAGATCTCAAGACTGGCTCGGTGGGTAGTAAAGAAAATGTGCAAGTCCTTCAACATTGGCATGATACGTATGTGTTAAGGAGCCACCACCTGTTGTCTGCACATCTGTGGCTTTCATAGTCTGCCCATGTGAAAACTTGGTTATTAATGGCAGTCCTGTAGGAATGGCCCAATACTAGAAAACGCCGCCTTGCAATTCCTGCTCTTGCAGAACTTCCCAATGCTTTTTCCTTCCTTCCTCCCTCTGCAGATTTTATTGAGGCAGTGAGGCTCCAGGCATCACTATGGCATACCAAAGGTCCCTCCTGCTTTCTCTGTGCATAATGCTCACCATCAGCATGCATCTATCAAGTGCTCAGCACTGGTCCCACGGCTGGTACCCCGGAGGGAAGAGAGAGATCGATTTGCCACAAAGTCCAGAGGTACGCCAATGTTGTCCTTACCCTGGCATCGTCCGCCTAAGTCAGTTGAGCTGCCTAAGCCCACTTTTCTCTCTCTTTTGCTCTGGATTCAGGTCTCTGAAGATATCAAATTATGTGATGGGGAAGACTGCACTTATCTGAAGATCCCGAGAGATAAAATTGTGAAGACGCTGCTGGTAAGCAAGGGGGCGGCATTGTCAATTCAGAGCCTCTTTGGAGGAGAGCAGAGCGAGATTAATATTTGCAGGGCTTTGCAAATTTCTCTTGGGATTGGCTCATGGGAGGCAGCTGGTGACAACTAAAAGTAGTTGGTTCTTAAAGCTTCAGAGGCAGTAGTACCATCACTTAATGCCAGCTGCTGGTGGGGGGGGGGAGCACTGGGAAATGGCTGAGCTTCCAGGAAGACCATGAGCAGGAAAGGAGGGCTCTGCCCCAGTGCTGCTCTTTGTCCTATGGTACCTGGTCTTCAGAAAAATCTCTAAGTGTGGTGTTTGTTTCCAGTGATAAAGAGTAATATGACAGTGATGATGATGATTTCTTAACTGCTCTTTAGGTAAGGCAAACTATATATATATATATATATATATATATATATATATATATATATATATATATATACACACACACACACACACACACACACACACACACACACACACATATTCCAATGCTAAAATCAGTTAAAACAATTAACAATCAGAAGAATGTTGTGGGTCCTTACAAAATTATCTCAGGTGTCAAATAAAAAGGATTAAAAGGTGTAACTTCAGCATATGATGAAAGCTGTACCGCGAAGGTGCCAAGGGAGGGAATTCTGCAGTTTGGAGACTGGGCCTCTCTTGGGCCACCACAATCCCAAAGTAACCAGAATGGATGAACTAAACAGGGTGGATGTGGAGGGTTAGGGTATTGGTTTGGGTTTTCTTGTTCTTTTTTATCATGTATTTTGTGCTTTTATGTTGTATTTTTATGCTGAGAACTGCCCTGTGATCTGCAGATGAAGGGCAGTATACAAATAAATAATAATAATAATAATAATAATAATAATAATAATAATAATAATAATTCCAAGAGGGCCTTCCTGTGTGCAGATCTTAATACCCGAGGGTCTGTAGGAAAGGAGTACAGTGTGCAGTAATGGCTGTTGACTGACCTCCCCTACTCCAGCCTAATTTGGCCATCCATGCATGCGTCTCTACAGATCAGACACTGATCAGGGAATATTTCCTCATGCTACATCCTTTTCATGCATAACCCTTTTCAACAGAATCAGTTCATGTATGCATCATTTAGCTAGAATTTGCATCCATGGGGACTAGTTCTGCATCTGCTCCCTGCTAAGATGTTTTCAGACCGAAGTCGATCCTTGTTCATTCTGGAACATTCAATTCCTTATGCTGCTGCATTCATTTTAACAGGCCGACATGCTAGCAAGACAACTTCAGAAGAAAAAATGATGCCCCTTTGCATGTTTTTTGGGAAATGTTTTGCATCTGAACCGATGACCCACCCCTCTTCTTCAGCTTAACGTGTTCTGCTTGTAGAAGTGATGTGCCCAGCCCACTGTCAAATTCTCAAGAATACTGTAGCAGCCTTTACTCAAATTCCCAGCATGTGAACATACTACTCTAGTGACTGAAAAAAGCATTTGTGTTTACTGTTGTCCAGTCAGAATGAAGATTTGCAGGGAGTTCTTTATGCACATGTAAAACTCAATTATGTTGAATAAAATACTTTATTTTGCTACACACACATCTGTGTTTGCACTCTGCATGTGTGTCCAAAGACACATCACCATTTACAGGTTTTAAGCTGCACTTCGTAGGTCACTTAATCTAAAGTTACAGAGAAATTCGAAGCGTGGCCCACGACACATGGTTAAAGGGTCGAATCTCTCTCAGAAGACCTAGTGATGGCCACTAGGTTGAACGGCTTGAAAAGAGGGCAAGACAAATTCATTGAGGGTAAGGCTATTAATGTCTGCTAGCCAAGGTGACATGATGCCTCTCAATAGCAGTTGCTGGGAATTACAAGTGGGGAGACTGCTGTTGCACCCATGTCCTGCTTCCCATAGGCATCTGGTTAGCCACTGTGAGCACAAAATCACAGAATTGTAGAGTTGGAAGGGACCGCGAGAACCATCTCGTCCAGTTCTCTGCAATGCAGGAATCTTTTGTCCAATGTGGGGCTCGAACCCAAGACCCTGAGATTAATAAGAGTCTCGTGCTCTATAGGACTAGATGGGCATTTGGCCTTATTCTGTAAGCTCTACTTGCATGCTTCTGATTGTAGTATGGAAGCGAGAAGGGGATTCTCCAAAGGGTGTTTTGAACCATCAGACCACGGATGGGGAACCAGCTGTTGCACTTCCATCAGCCCCAGCCAGTATAGCACATATGGGGTGAAGTTCTAGTTCAGCAAGATCTGGAGGGCCACTTCTAATGGCGTCATATAGATATTAGATAGCATTGGGGATAAAATAGGGCCCATAGCATAACTGCGAGGGGGCTGAACATCATTTTCCTGGTGCTTCAGTTGGAACTGCAACAACTGTGGAACCAAAGTCTCTCAGAAGCTGAGCGACTTTATACACAAAATGTGCAGCCAATTGGCCTCAAGAGCTCCAGGGATCCTTCCCCCTCTGAACTATCCAAAAGAGATCTCCCAATCAGGTACCAAGCTGTAATATGCTTTCTTTGCCACTCACATTGCCGCATGTGCACTAATCAGTGTTTGGTTAGCCTGAGAACAAGAATCCACCCTGCTCCACCCCAATTTCCATGCTTCCTCCCCAACGGTCACTCACCATTCTGTGCCCAATACTCACTGGGAAGTTTTTGTGACCCCTCTTTGCCATAGGCCTTTAAAATGCTCAGGGCATAGCGAATGCAAGCTCTAAGAGAAACCCATTATTTTATTCCGGAAAAACGGCAACAAAGTCTTCAAGAAGGGCACCAATGTTCTGGAAGTATAAAACCCCAAAGATATACATCTTTCAGGGTGAATGTCTCAAAGCAGTCCTACTGATGAAGTTGAGCAAGCCAGTCCTGGTTCCCTCAAAGTGAATCTGGCAGCTGGATGGAAAGGACACTGAACCACTCTGGCAGGGAATACCGGGGACGCCCAGGCTCCTCTGGTATGAGTTGCTAAGGCAAGACGCTCCGCTTGGCTATCCTTCCTTCCTTATCAATGGCAAAATTGTAGTTGCGGGGGTTGTCTAGGCACTCCTCAATCCGCTCATCTATATTTTCAGGGGTGATGAAGTTCTTGGCTTCTTCCTGCATCAACAAAAGAGGAAAAGAAGGCATTTTACAAACACAGTATTTCCCACCCGAACAACACTCCAAACACACAGGGTTGCCCGTTTCAAGTCTTTGCATCAGCGCCCAAAGCGTTGGAGAAAAGGCAGCAGTGGCCTTCACTAAAATCCCCCAGCGCTGTACCTGGACTCCTACCACTTTTAACCCAGCCACACCCTCCTCTGGTAACCTAAAACAATAGCCAAAGGATCCTGGTTGGAGTTCTGGCTGTTCTCCTATGAACTTTCTCTTTTATTTTTGTGTCCCCCAAACATCATCAAAACTAGGTAGCATTTTGACATTTAACCAGTCCGCAGTAGCAAAAAGATTGCTCCAAGGAAGAAGTGTCAAAGTGAAGGCAGCTGTTTGCAGCATGCCGGCTTCCCTACCTGCAGCTGGAGCACCTCTCTCTCCTTCTCCTTGAGAATTTCTTCCATATAGGTAGCCCGGTTCTGGGCTCCTCGCAGTCGGCGTTCTTCATCAGCTGCTTCTTCCTTTCGGAGGCGCTCCTTCCTGGGGTTAGAGACACAGAGGGAACTTAGCACTTGCTGCTCTCGACACAACAGAAACAGCCAAAGGCCAATTGGCTACTAGCACAAAAAAACTCCAAGAAGAGTAACGAAATCAACAGCAGATTTTAAAATCGAGAGGCACGCCATGCTCACCTCCGTTCCTGTAGACGCCTGTTCTCTGCGTCATTCCAGGCCATCAGCTGTTGATGCTCCTTGTTTGCAGCCTCCTCTCTCTGCTTCCACACTTCCCCATATTTCTCTGCATAATGTTTCCGCAGCACCTCTTCTTTGAACTCGCCTCTGGTAGAGAGCATAGGAGGGAATGTTAAAAAAGCAGCTGTCCCTTTGTTACTGATATCGTCCCTGCAGAGGCAAGAGTCACAAGGGCCCCATATGTCATATGCAGGGTTGTGATCCTCCAGACGTCACTGAACTACAACTCTCATCGCAGGTCTCCCAACCCTGATGTATGCCTATCAGTCATTCAAAATTTATGTTTGTGCAGTTGTGTTTTTATCTTGTATTTTTATCCTGTGAACTGCCTGAACTCTTCAGATGAAGGGTGTTATACACATTTAATATTAAATCACAGAATCCCCTACCATGCAGGAATCTCAACTAAATCAACGTGACAACCTCTGCTTAAAACCCTCCAAGAAGGGAGAGTCCACCACCTCCCAAGCGAGACTGTCAAACAGCTCTTACTGTCAGAACGTTCTTCCTGGTGTTTAGTTTGAATCTCCTTTCTTGGAGCTTGAAGGCATTGGTTCAAGTCCTGGCCTCTGGAGCAGCAGGAAACAAGCTTGCTCCATCCTCTATGTCACAGCCCTTCAGACATTTGAAGCAGTGTTAGAAACTGAGATATGAAAGCTAGGATCTAAATGGCACCTTAAACCTAGGTTATGGGTGCAACATTGGATAGGTGCACTTTTTTAATAACAAGAATACAAAGCTGAAAATGAATGAGCTGCAGCTAAAATATTATGTTCATTTATCACATGGTCTAGTCCTTCCCCTGCCCACCCCCCTAATATTTTTTAAGAGGGTCTCTTCTCCAGTTTTCAGAGAGTACCTGGAAGTGGGGAGGCAGAAAAACATCCTCCTTTCCTTCCACTCTGGAGTTTTAATCTGAAATCTTAGGCACAATACTGTGCCCAGAGCTCAGAAACTGCTCAGGCTAATGAAATTCCCTGTCGCAAAAAAAGCACCTAGAACAATGGGAGTTTCAAACACCATCACGCCACATCTTTGCACCTAGTCCAACCCCCTGCAATGTAGGAATCTCAACTAAAGCATCCATGACAGATCCTTTCTTGTAACTTGAAGCTATTGGTTCAAGTCCTACTCTCCAGAGCAGGAGAAAACAAGCTTGCTCCATCTTCCATGTGGCAGCTCTTTAGATATTAGATCAGGGGTCGTCAAACTAAGGCCCGTGAACCGGATGCGGCCTGAGCGAGCCAATTATCCGGCCCCTGACGCAGCCACCTGCTCTTACCGGCGTGGCACGGCTGCCCATCTCCAGGTTGGTGCAGCGCCGGACATAGCTTGTGTGCATGCATAACTTCCAGCGCACTTTTGGGTCTGCGGAGGCCTGTGCACACGCGCACAAGCTATTTCCGGTGCCACACCGACCTAAAAGTGCGCTGGAAGTGACGCTTGCACATGCACACAAGCTATTTTTGGTGCCGCGCCAGAAGTGCGCCAAAAAAACGAGTGCACGCGTGTATGGGCACGCACTCCACCGCCCCGCGATCTGCGCCGGAGGAACCGGCCTGAGGCTGGGTAAGTTTGCCGACCCCTGTATTAGATGATGGCTCACATATCTCCTCTCTGTCTCCTCTTTCCCAGGCTAAATATACCCAATTCCTTTCACTTTTCCTCATAGGTTTAGTTTCCAGACGCTCAAGTCACCCTCCTCTGCACACCTTCCAGCTTGTCAACATCCTCCTTCAATTGTGGTGCCCAGAATTGGACACAATATTCCAAGTGTGGTCTAACCAAGGCAGAATAGAGCAGTACTATGACTTCCCTTGATCCGGACCAGGGGTAGGCAACCTAAGGCCTGTGGGCCAGATGCGGCCCAATCACATTCTCGATCCAGTCCGCGGACGGTCTGGGAATCAGTGTGGTTTTTACATGAGTAGAATGTTCCCTTTTCTTTAAAATGCATCTATGGGTTATTTGTGGAGCATAGGAATTCGTTCATTATTTTTTTTCAAAATATAGTCCGCCCCCCCCCCCCATGGTTTGAGGGATGGTGGACCGGCCCCCTGCTGAAAAAGGTTGCTGACCCCTGATCTGGACACTAGACTTCTGTTGATGCAGCCTAGAATAGCATTCACCTATTCTGCTGCTGCATCACCCTGTGGGCTCATGTTCAGCTTGTGGTCTATAATAACTAAATGGGAGCAGCAGAGAGAGACAGAGAAATTGAGAGGGGCCATAGGCCGGCCCTCCACTTGCGACCCACACACTCCCCTTCGAGGTCCACGTGGTCCCGCCTCCACAGGCCCGCCGGCTGCCCTGATTGGCCGGTCGGGCTGAGTGACAGGCTTCCCCAGCGCCTCACCTGAGAGCGGTCATTACCCGCCTATAGCGCTCGTAGCGGCCCAGCACCACCAGCAGCTCGGCCGGGTCGACGGGCGGCGGCACCTTGATCCTGCCGGCTTTGGATTTGGCCTTGGGGTCGTGGCGCGTCTTACGGCCCCGCGAAGGGGCGGCCAGGAGCGGCGCCAGGCTCCGGCCCAGAAAGATGCCCCGGTCGGAGAAGGCGACGAGCCCGCGAAGCATCCCGGCGACGGCGGCTAAAGCGGAATCACACCCCTGAGGAGAAAGTCCGCACGCCGGAAGTTTGGCTGGGGCTGTATGGGAAATGTAGTTTCGTCGCGTTCTTTTTCCTCACATGAATGGCTCTAAGCACCGGAAGTGGGGCTGAGGCACGATGGGGAATGGAGTCTTCCTCCTCATACTCAACTTCTCTTGCTTTCGCCACCAGCTCCCGTCTCTTGCTATTAAGCTCCGTATTTGCTGGGTTCGTGAGGCGGGTGAGAACCGAGCGCGGCCTACCTCAGAAATAAAGGCAGGCGGAAGGCAGGGTGAGCAGGACACCGGAAATGGGGCGTGGGCGTGACGGGAAATGTAGTCCTCCCTCCCGCTGTCAATCAAGGAAATGAGCGGGAAAAACGGCGCCTCATCTGCTGGACGGCGTGCAGGGCACCTGAAGTAGGATGTGGGCGTGATGGGAAAATGTAGTTCCTCTTCCCTGTCACTCAAGCGTTTAGCTTGCCTTGCAGGGTTGTTGGGGGGGGGGTTAATGAGGGGGGAGAGCCATGTACCCCACCTTGAGCTCCTTGGAGGAGAAATGGTGGTATGCAGCAAATAATAAATAAAATGAGCGGGGGAAACTGCACCTCAGTTCCTGGTCCTCCTCGCCCGTATTATTACTACAGTATTAGCATTATTCTCACCTGCCTGTCCTACCAAGGAGCCCAGGGTGGCAAACAGCGAAACAGTGCAATTAAAAACAAGAATAACAAATTAAACAATAACATATCCTCACAGTTAATGATTTCAAGGATGCTGGGAACAGAATTTTTCAACCGTTAAAGTGCCTGCTTTTAAAATTTCTCCTGAATGTTAAGAATGGTGGAAAACATTGCACAAGTGGGGAGCCACTACCAAGAAGGCCGTGTCAAAGGGTTATTGTTATTACCTCAGAGAACCTCCATTCTTTACGAGGTGTTTCTTCCATGCACTCCAACATTTCAGAGGGTGAAGAGGGAGAGTTTTAATTCTCCAGTTTATAAGTTTATAAGTCTGTAACCAAGCTTTCTTGGTTAGCTTTCTCTCTCTGTATAAGTTGAAAAAAAAAAGTTTTTAGCTAAGAGCTCGTCTGCTAATGCATTCTTTACTGACATACTGTTAATCCAGAAGCGGGCAGCTAAGGGAGGGGGCTTCCTCCCCCTTTCTCCTCTTCTCTCTCCTCACCTTATCTCTTTCTCCTGGTACTGCATGGCATTCTTTTTGGCTAGAGCTTTCAACTTTCGCTGAACTGAAAGTCAGGTTTTTTTTTAGTGGCTCAGAGCCGCGCATTTGGTTTTCTCTGAAGGACAGTCTCTGAACAGAGAGAGAGAGAGAGCTTTTTAATTAATTTTGAACTGGATTTCTGGGCTGAAAAATCTTCCTTTTCTGGAAAAGAAAGAGACCCTCCTCCCTGAATACAGGTAGATTCTTCTTCTGAAAGACAGTCTTTTAATTTGCTACCAAGGAGAGACTCCTTCTTTGGAGGTCTTTAAGCAGAGACTTGATAGCCATTTGTTAGGCATGCTTTGATTGTGTTTCCTGCTTGGCAGGGGGTTGGACTGGATGGCCCTTGTGGTCTCTTCCAACCCTATGATTCTATTCTGTGATTATATATTGAAAGCCTCCTGGAAAGCCTGATGTAAGTTCCCCTTTTACCTTGTTCCCTATGCAATTAAGTCCTTTTAATTGACTTTCCTTTCTCTATGTAAGTCTCTCTTAAGTCCCCTTTTTACCTTCCTTCTTTCTCCCTTTAAGTCTTTTAAACTGAGATTCTTTGTGTCTCTCTCTAATGCTTTTTAAGTTCTTTTATTTGACATGTAGCTTCTACTGATGTGTAGCATTCCTAGCCTCTTATAAAATGGTATTTAGACTTTACCTGAGTTTGTAAAACTTTGGCTTTTGTCTGTAGCCCCTTTTATTTGATACTATTTGCATGGCCTTTTTAATATTTCTATGTTATTGGCATAATATTTAGCTTTTACTGTAAGCTCTGTCTTTGTGCAACTTATTCTCTTAGTGCATACCTCTCTGGCATATCATTAGTCAATGAAAAGCGCCCCTTCGCTGGAGCGCCCCCTTCCCTGGATGGCACAGGAATTCCTGGCCGAGGGATGTGAGAGTTGCCAGATAGCCAGAGACAGGATAATTCTTTGATGGATGGTCCTGCCGGTTGGAAGGAAAGGCGGGAGGTACCAGGGGCAGCCAGGGGCTGCTTAACCCCCACTTTGAGATAAGAGTGCGAGACAGGAACTTTCACCCAATAATGAACTCAAGGCTGAAACCCTTTAAGTAAAAGCTTTTCTGTAACCTGTTTAGATGAAACCTGTTCTGATAGATATGAACCTTGATTAGTAGTGCATTCCTTACTGGCATATTAAGCCAGGAAAGGAATAGATCAAGAGGGGCCCACTCAAGGAGACAGGCAGGCACCAGGAACGAACTCAACGCTAAGTGACCTTTTGGCCTAGAAGATTGTAAAAACAGGAATTTTCAAGGATGTTACTAAGGCTGTGACGTGCACAGATTCCTGGGGAGGGGGAAAGAGGGGTTTGAAGATTATATAAACTGTATGCAACTGATGCTCGGTGCAGTTCGCTGTGAATTATCACGCGGGTGCCTTCCTGCCATTCTAAATGACAGGAATAAAAACTCTTTCTCTATTTCAAATCCTCAGTGTCTTTTTTTGACTCCTTCCTCCCTCACCCCCCCGGGTGCAACAAAGAACCCAAGGTTAACGGAAAGGCCTGCAATAAGGCTACATTTTCCTGGGGGCTCTTTTCCGGGATTTGGCGTTCCCCGGGGTTGAGGGACTAGGTCTGAGGCATCTCTGCAAGGC
This sequence comes from Lacerta agilis, assembly GCF_009819535.1. Lineage (NCBI taxonomy): Eukaryota > Metazoa > Chordata > Lepidosauria > Squamata > Lacertidae > Lacerta > Lacerta agilis. The sequence goes on from NC_046320.1 coordinate 68,332,953, forward strand.
GAACAGCTCAGTTCGGCTTGGCGCTCCTGCGCGCACCTACCAGTTTGTAGGAGGAGCTAGCCACTCCGTTCTTGAGTGGAGACGCTGCAAGAGATGAGAGAAAGGGAGCGGCCGCACAGGGGGGAAATCTGGAGGGAAAAGGTAAGCTCCAGAGGTTGGGAGGTACGGGGCTTGATCAACCCCACAAAGGCAGTGAGCAGTGAGTGCCGCCTTTAACCTGGCAGTGAGCACATGGCGTGCCGCCAGGGCCAGCAGTGTGCAGCAAATGCCGCTGGTTTTGGGAAGAAGGGAATAGAGGGGAGGTTTACTTTGTTCAAGTGAATGGGTGTATGGGGACACTCCAATGAATGATTTGAGTGAATGAGACGCTAGGACTCAGAGTCACTGGCAAGGCGAAATGTTTGTCTTTAATGTGAATGTGGGCGTGAGAGAAATTTGGTTAGGTGGGGGGAGTGTCCCAGGTCAATTGAAATTTTTGTTGCTGTGTAAAAATTTATGATTTGTAATAATGTTATGATATTGTGAATTTCCTCTTGTGTGTGTATGTGCCTGTCTGTGTCTCAAAGATGCCATGCTGTGTGATTTTGTATGAGTCTGTCTGTGTCTGCAGTGATGCCACAAGAGGCTGTTTTGACTGCTAATCCAGTATGCCTTGTGAAATGAATTTTTTTATGTGTGGGTCTGTGCGGGTTTCTAGGAGAATAGCCTATCTGGGTGAATTTCTGTTGCCTCTGTTTGAAGGTTCCAGTGAAAAACTGGGACGGGAGAGATTATTTCCATGCTTTCTTTCCAAGTGTTATCCTTGGAGAGAAGGGAAATTTTTTACTCCAGTTGTCTAGCAGACAGGGACTGCCTGACCTCTCCTCCTCCTTCCCTCTCAATGTGTGTGTGAGTGAGTGGGGGTGCAGGTGGCACCCGCCTTTCCTCCTATTTCTTCCAGATCTCTGTGAATGATTATGTCTCCTTATTGCTTTTTGCAAAAATTATGAAGGTTTCTTTTCTGTTTGAGGCTTGCATTTCATTCAGAACAGGGGGTGCAGAGGGCAGCCCCAAGCGTTTGGCATTAAGTAGGTGAAAAGGGAGGGCTGCCACCTCCTTAGAGAGTGTGTGAATAGAACTGTGTGTCCCCAAAGCAAGCAGTATACCTGCTTGTTCCCGCATCCCCATCAAATTCCCAGACCCTGCCTTGGAAGGGGGAAGAGCTACGGGCTGCCAGGCTATCTGTGTGCACATTGTTGTGGGAGCATGGTCTTTGAAACCCCCATGACAACTTACACCTTTTGGTTGTGTGTTTCTTTGACTTTGGAAGCAAGTTGCACCTGTTTACCTATTGTGTTGTGTTTCTCATTTCTAGTTTTTATTTTGTCATGAAGCCCCTCTTACATAACAATCTAAGCAAGAGGGAAGAACAAGAAGGGGGCCTCACAACCCCTCCAATAATTAGTGATCACTGATACTGTGTGTGTGCCAGCAGGAATTAGCCAAAAGGGGGCTAAGTTGCTGCAGGCTCTCTCTGTGTGTGTGGGTTTGTTTGTTTGTTTTTCCTTTCTCTCTTTGCCTTAACACAACTGTGTTTTGTGTCGAAGACAGAACTTCGGGTCTCAGTGAAGAGCTGGGATAGAGGAGAGAAGATTTATTTTCATTAAAGTCAACCCTCTTGCAAAGCTCTATCTGTGTATGAAGGGGGGTTGGCTTTCCCCAATCTCTTTTTTTATCCTTGTAAGTTGACCTTTGTCTTGTCCCTTGGCTTTTTTGTATATGTGGCTGCACAACAGCAGCTTTCTCAGATGGATTTGAAATTGACGTGTGTCTGCACAGTGACAGTCCCTTTGTATATGTTTTGTTTTTATGTCCTCCAGCTTCCTTTTCGAGGAATCTGTTTGAACCTAGGGTTTGGTGAGTGTGTTTTATAAACTGTTTGTATGCCAAGGCTTGTATATTCAATAGATCAGGCTGTAAAAGTCTATTTCTCTGCAAGGTTTAGGTGAATGTGAGTGTGTTTTGCATTGAAAGGAGGGCTGCTTGTTTGTTTGTTTGTTTTTGAAGCTAATACAGTCCTTGATTGTTTCTTAATTGACATTTGTTAAGTAATAAAGGAGTAACGTGCTCACTAAAGGAATGTGGCAGGGAGATCGCCACAATCTCTAACAAAAGCTTGCTAGCAGGAATGGAAAGGAAGGGGAGCGGGGGAAACAGAAAAGCCTCATTTTTAAAAAAGCAAAAAGCCTAGTTTTTAAAGAGCAATTTTTTTCTCTTCACAGCAGCAAACCATGGAAGGGAATTGGCTCTCCCACCGGCTTGAGGGGAGGTGATATGTCTTCTAAGCAGGCTGATGATCTTCACTAAAGGTTGATTAGAGGAAAAGTTTTATTTTATATTCCAGGTCTTAAGTTTTTCTAGGAAGTTTTTTTGAAGATATAGTATGTGGAATAAAGAAAAAAAGGAATGTTAAAAGCTGAATAGGGAGGGCTCGTGGCAAGCAGTAATTGCAACAGGAGCCCTGACACTGTGAGGATTTGGGAAATTTTGAACCTCAGGAGAAAAGGGGATAGAAATTTTAAATGATTGGAAGAAAAAAAATGATGGCAAAGAGAATGTATGTACACATTGAAGGCAATATTTATCTCCTACAGATTTGAAGTGTGCTTCACCACCCGCCGTGCCCAGGTTGCAGAGCACATCTCAGGGGTGACTCCATCGCCCAAACAAGGCACCATGGAGCAGGGCTGGTGGCCCGGCAAGGAGTTGGCGGCCTGCCAAGCTGCTGCCGCGGAAGCATGGGACGATGAGAGGAGCCTAGAGATGGCTCTGATATTTCAGAGGTGGTAAGATATAGCAAACCCTTCAAAGACTGTTTTTAAATAGACAGGGGCTCTCCCTATTGCCCTGTCCATAATTTGTTGTAACCTAAAAGAACCCTGAAAATTGTCACCTTTTGAATGAGCACATCGAGGTTTTAACTCCATTGTCCAAATGAAACATTTTTTTGTGTGTGAAGTTGGCAACCTTGCTAAGCTGGCTACCACGCAGCGTGAGATGATGAGAGCGACCTATTGATGGCTCTGAAGCGAAATAAATAGGCCAAGTTCTGTCTGGCAACCCAAGTCTGTCAGACTTGTTCCCTACTGCCCTGTTTGCAGATCCCTCCCTAAGTTCTCCTGAGGGTCAACAATGGGCTGGTGGTTTCGGGAGGCATGCATACGTCACAAAGTGAAGTCTCTCTCCCATGTTTTGTTTTTTTTATTGAAGAGTGGGTAATAATGTCCCTGGGCGGGATTTGCAGATTCTCATTGCTCATACAGGCGGATTGTACCAAGATCCAGCTGGGCATGATTCAGGTGTAAAGCAGATTTCTGAGTAATTGAATACACCTGTCATCCACAGGTGATGGAGGCTTTGTGTCTTAGCTGACACGGACTCTCCAGTCTGTTTGGATGCAGGCAAACAGAAGAGGAAGGAAAGTTAATCTCTGATATAGCTGTTGGAACCGATAATATAATTGGGATAGGAAATGGATCTTATCTGGGAGAGATTGTACCTTTCTGTTCCTTGACATCAGCAGAGTTTTATGCTAAACTGGGCTGAATAATAATGATAATAATATTAGTAATAACAACAACAATAATAATAATAGAATGTCACCTTTCAATGTATGGATATTTGTCTAAAGAAGGCATCAACTATTATAAAATATGGTATTATGGAATGGAATCAATCCCCTGTGGGATGACTGAAGGGTTAACGTATGGATAAGAATATATAACTTATATATTTATATATCAATCTGATTTGCAGGAGTTGGAGTTATTAATGCTATGGGTTTAAAAGTTCTGGATAATAAACTGGCATTTTTAGGTGGTCATCTTGAAATGATAAATATTGCAGGAAGCTGGTGTGTTGATTCAAGATATAAAGGTTATAATAAAATATTATCTAATCAATATGATTAGACAGCAGCAATAGACATTAAGGGCAAGATCTACCCTACTGCACATCTATGAAGATTGGAATGTGATATTCAAGTGGAAGTGCTGAAGGTATTAACAGATAGAAGACATATTATCTTGAATATCAATATAAATTGGAAATGGCTCAAAATATGTGGTATTGTGTATTTGTTTATATTTGTGTGTATTCTAAGTTTAGAGTGTTTCCATGGATTGGGAAAATGAACCAAATTATTTCCCTGGGCCAAAGAGTAGACCATGTAGGATCAAGGGGTGGAGCTATGGGATAATCATTGCGGAAGAACATTGTATTTCGAGGAGATAGTGATCTGACATGGTCAGCTTTACCTTGTGAGTGTATGGGAGGCCATCCTTATTTGTTTAGGGTATTCTAGCTTACCTCAAACAGGTAGGAGGACTGAGGTGTGACCATTATCGATCGTACCCTCCAAGCGCAGATATTATCTCTGTCACGTGTCTTCTATTCTTTTAACAGGAAAGCTCTCTAATGCACGCCGTGTAGTTTTGCTAAGCCAGTTTATCCCTATGCAGTGGCTCTGAAATCTAAGTGGATGAGGTGTCTCCCTGCTCATGCAGAAAGTGAATCTGCTGCAGTGTGCCGAAATATCCCTAGAAGCTGAAGATCCAGAGAAACCCTGTCTCTGACCCCACCGGGAGTGGGTCAGAGCACGGTCTCCAAAGGCAACAAAGGCCTGCTGCCAATGCACCGGGAGCCATTGGCCCTGCGCACGCCTATAGAAGAAAGGGAAGAAAAGAACACTGAATGGGAGGACCGGACGATTGTATTGCCTTAATTTGTGTTGACCAGTTACAGATAGGTTAACCAATCTAGGATGATTCAGGGGTATTTTCATTATATTAGAAAGTCCCCTTGCTGTTTTATTGCTTTTACGCTTCTGTATTCCCTGCTTAATGCAATGTGTGCATATAATGATTCACAAAGTTGTGTCATGGATTCTACAGCCTATTGCCCTTGCTAGAGAATATCGGTCATTTCCCAAGGACGAGCCGTAAGGCTGTCCAAAAGAAGAGGAGGGAATGAAGAGGGAGAGTTTTAATTCTCCAGTTTATAAGTTTATAAGTCTGTAACCAAGCTTTCTTGGTTAGCTTTCTCTCTCTGTATAAGTTGAAAAAAAAAAGTTTTTAGCTAAGAGCTCGTCTGCTAATGCATTCTTTACTGACATACTGTTAATCCAGAAGCGGGCAGCTAAGGGAGGGGGCTTCCTCCCCCTTTCTCCTCTTCTCTCTCCTCACCTTATCTCTTTCTCCTGGTACTGCATGGCATTCTTTTTGGCTAGAGCTTTCAACTTTCGCTGAACTGAAAGTCAGGTTTTTTTTTAGTGGCTCAGAGCCGCGCATTTGGTTTTCTCTGAAGGACAGTCTCTGAACAGAGAGAGAGAGAGAGCTTTTTAATTAATTTTGAACTGGATTTCTGGGCTGAAAATCTTCCTTTTCTGGAAAAGAAAGAGACCCTCCTCCCTGAATACAGGTAGATTCTTCTTCTGAAAGACAGTCTTTTAATTTGCTACCAAGGAGAGACTCCTTCTTTGGAGGTCTTTAAGCAGAGACTTGATAGCCATTTGTTAGGCATGCTTTGATTGTGTTTCCTGCTTGGCAGGGGGTTGGACTGGATGGCCCTTGTGGTCTCTTCCAACCCTATGATTCTATTCTGTGATTATATATTGAAAGCCTCCTGGAAAGCCTGATGTAAGTTCCCCTTTTACCTTGTTCCCTATGCAATTAAGTCCTTTTAATTGACTTTCCTTTCTCTATGTAAGTCTCTCTTAAGTCCCCTTTTTACCTTCCTTCTTTCTCCCTTTTAAGTCTTTTAAACTGAGATTCTTTGTGTCTCTCTCTAATGCTTTTTAAGTTCTTTTATTTGACATGTAGCTTCTACTGATGTGTAGCATTCCTAGCCTCTCTATAAATGGTATTTAGACTTTACCTGAGTTTGTAAAACTTTGGCTTTTGTCTGTAGCCCCTTTTATTTGATACTATTTGCATGGCCTTTTTAATATTTCTATGTTATTGGCATAATATTTAGCTTTTACTGTAAGCTCTGTCTTTGTGCAACTTATTCTCTTAGTGCATACCTCTCTGGCATATCATTAGTCAATGAAAAGCGCCCCTTCGCTGGAGCGCCCCCTTCCCTGGATGGCACAGGAATTCCTGGCCGAGGGATGTGAGAGTTGCCAGATAGCCAGAGACAGGATAATTCTTTGATGGATGGTCCTGCCGGTTGGAAGGAAAGGCGGGAGGTACCAGGGGCAGCCAGGGGCTGCTTAACCCCCACTTTGAGATAAGAGTGCGAGACAGGAACTTTCACCCAATAATGAACTCAAGGCTGAAACCCTTTAAGTAAAAGCTTTTCTGTAACCTGTTTAGATGAAACCTGTTCTGATAGATATGAACCTTGATTAGTAGTGCATTCCTTACTGGCATATTAAGCCAGGAAAGGAATAGATCAAGAGGGGCCCACTCAAGGAGACAGGCAGGCACCAGGAACGAACTCAACGCTAAGTGACCTTTTGGCCTAGAAGATTGTAAAAACAGGAATTTTCAAGGATGTTACTAAGGCTGTGACGTGCACAGATTCCTGGGGAGGGGGAAAGAGGGGTTTGAAGATTATATAAACTGTATGCAACTGATGCTCGGTGCAGTTCGCTGTGAATTATCACGCGGGTGCCTTCCTGCCATTCTAAATGACAGGAATAAAAACTCTTTCTCTATTTCAAATCCTCAGTGTCTTTTTTTGACTCCTTCCTCCCTCACCCCCCCGGGTGCAACAAAGAACCCAAGGTTAACGGAAAGGCCTGCAATAAGGCTACAAGGGAAATGGGGGCACTGTTGCGTACTTGCATTCTTACACTGTCTGGCACCTCACCTCCCTCCAAATATTACACATTGCTAAAAGCCCTTCTCTAGCTGCTGACCATTGCCTATTCTACCCTACACTATGTGGGCTCTTGAAACAGGCCCTTTCTATTCCACCAGGCCTTGGAAGGTTGAGATTGGTTGGAATTGTGACTAGTTCTTGCTGCGGTTTGTAGCATTTTTTGAGAATTTGCAATAATACCTTTTACTGTTTTAATGTGTGCTTTAAAAATCTTTTTACGGTAGTCTTGGCAGCCCTTTTTTTTTTTGCCAAGAGGCAAACAATGACTCAAGTAAATGAATGAATAAACAAATGTATCCCCCTTCAATGCCATATAGTTAACCAGATGAACAGTTACACAAGCAATAGACATGCTAATAGAACTTTATTGAAAAGCCAGGAGAACAAAAATCATAGACTGCTGTTGCTGATATGCAACTTTTATTTTGCACAAGTTTGTCGGCCATTGGCATCCAGCATGCGTACTTGACGTGTGACACTGGCGTTGCCTGCAAGTTCGTAATCTAAAAGTGGATTCACGTGATCCTCGTTCCTTGTTGTCTTCTCATTCTTGGTCACAGGCAGAGTCTACCATGCAGCCCTCTGAAATGGCAAGGAAATTCGTCAAAAGAAACCAACGTGTGCCACATCTTTTGTGGCCGTTTCCGATCTTCACAGGAACAGATCTGCCCAAGGCAGGTTGCATACTGAGCCAGCCCAACAACAGAGACAACCTGGGCAGCTGTCTGTAGTGCCAAAATTCGAGGAGCGCCTGCCAACATCTTGAGAGGGGAGAAATGTTGCCTGCGTGATTGGCTTAGCAAATTGCTTTCTGGTTATACAGGTATATCTCTGGAATTCCAGAGTACATAAAAGTGGGTGGGGCGGTGCATGTAGATTTTACCTTTGGCTAGTTTTACAGTTGGCTAGTTTCTCACATACCCCCCCCCCCCGCATTCTCCATCCACACAAGCAAGAGGCATCATCGAGGAACATTCCTGCCTTGTTCCTGATGGCTCAACACATCTCATCAAGAGCATTCTGGTCCTTTTCAGCTGCCCAAGCCTTAGTCCCCGACAGTTGTCAAAAGGGAAATGGAAAATGTTAAAATGAGAAAACAGTATTCTCGCCAACTCTTGGTCATTTCAAGTACTCTTTCATGCTCCTCGGCATCACATAAGATGCAGGGGAAGTGGCATATTGCAGGGAAATGTTGATTTGCTTAGGCTGGCATCAACTAGTTGCTAAGATAAGGTTACCAGACGTCCCTGTTTCCCGGGGACAGCCCCCGGATTTACAGATCAGCCCCTTGACAAAATCCTATCTGAAGTTGAAAAGTGTCCCCGGATTCATTGGGAAAAAAATCTGGCAACCGTATGCTAAGAAGCAGCTGCATTGCAGGGGAATGAACTAGATGACCCTTATGTTCCCTTCAACTCTGTAGTTCTATGATTCTAAGAAATGCAACTTTCCATTCAAAAATATCATTATGCTTCAAGAAAGGTGCATGTATTCCATAGCAGGTAACAAATGAATTTGTGCCTGTTTCACGGTAGCAATTTGTGGCTGTTTAAAATGCATTTAAATGGAGGATCAGAACCATGCCTGGGGTTCCCATCCCCATCACCCACATGTTGACTTGAACCTCTGCACAAGGACAGAGGTCCACCCACATCTAAACTGGCTTTATGTAGCTGAGCAGAGATGTGATGTGGCACTATGCTTTCCATGTTCACCCTCGACCCTTTAACAGCAGGCTTGACAGCAACTGTAGCAGCAGCTCTTTTCTATGCCTACAGCAATTTCCAGCTAGCAGAAACCAAATCGCGCTCACTTGAAAAAGCAAAAAGGGTGATATGCGCTGCACAGATACGGACAGCATAGCAATGAATGTTATGGGTGAAAAGGGCGGGTTTCAGCCAAAAGAGAAGAACAAACTTTTCATGTATGCTACAACCTTGGCGAGGATATTGTTAGCCCAAAAATGGAAAAGCGACAAAATTCCAACAAAAGAAGAATGGGAAGGAAAGCTGATGGATGGAATATGCTGAAATGGCAAAACTGACGGGAAGACTTAAGAGATAAAAGACAATACTGTAGTGACTTTTAAAAAGTATGGGAACCATTCATGTTGTATATACAGAAACAATGGAAAGAGATGGACTCACTAGCAGGGTTTGAGTAAACACTTACAATCAACTGAAACAAACATAGAAACTACTAAGAGGTTGTTAAATAAGATAAGAGTACAACAAGAAGTAATATAGAGAACTCAGTATTAAGATAAAACAAAGTAAGCAGGAGAAGTTATTACACAAAAAACCAGAAAAGGAAGTTGAGGGAAGTCGAGGGGGGAAAGGGGGCTCTGTATTTTGTTATGTGGTATATTGTCAGTATGATAAAAATGTAAAATCCAATGAAATTTATTTAAAAAAGAAAAGGAAAAGGGTGGGTTTCTGATGGGGAGATGTCCTCACCATTGCTGCAGCAGATGCCTGATGCGGCACAGGTCCCTCCGCTGTTGCCGCACGGCTTCCTTCCAGACTCGCAAGGCGTTGGAAGGAAATTTTCTTCCTGGCATCTCATGGTTTCCGCTGTGCCAAAGTAACAGCCTAGTTCTTCGCCACAACAGATATTGGGACCAAAGCAATGCCCTCTGTTTCTTGGCCCACAGGAGATGCACTGGTGTGGGGCACAAAACGGGGGAAATGTAGCTTTAGCCAAGTCTGGTTTACAAGGGCGTCTTACCCATAGAGGCTAGTGGTGCGGGGCGCCGGGGTGCCAAGTTCTGGAGGGTGCCAGGGAAGAGGCGGAGGCTGGATGTGGTGCCTCTTGGCATCAGCTCGCTGCTCTCGCCTGCCTCCGCCATGCCGCGCTGAAGCAGCGCAGTGCCCAGAGCCTCCATCTGCCGTGGCCACCGTGGCACAAAGCGGCCAGCTGAGCCGGGAGGTGCCACGTCCAGCCTCCACCTCTTCCCTGCCGGAGGAGCCGCCCTCCAGCCACTGCCCGCCTCTTCCAGCCCCGCCGGCAGTTCCGCCCTCCCTAAAAAACTATGGGAAAGGGGGGTGCGCTGGAGGGAGCTTTGCACCACGGCGCCGGATATGCTTAAGACGGCCCTGCTGGTTTACATAATCAGATGTCTGGTGATGTTTACAGTCAAAGTGGCTTGGATGGCATGCAAACCATACATTTAAAGCATACACACATACCCCAACAGACAGGATTCTTTCCCGACCTGATATGGAGAGCCCAGGGATTGAACCTGCGGTCTTCTGCATGCAGATGCTCTTAACACTGAGCCAAAGCCCTCTCCCACCTTGCCTTCTCATGCCTTAAACCCGCCATGACTTACTTTTCTGACTTCCATGTCCAGGAGGGAGCGCTTCCCTCCAATGGGGCAATTCTGGATGTAGCAAGCCGAAGAGAGAGCCAGGAGCCAAAGCAAGCAGAAGGCTAGCATATTGTAAGACATGGTCGCCCTGGTTGCCACCAGCTGGTTCTCTTGAGGAGCAGGAATGGAGAAGGTCTTTCTGGTTTTTGCCTTTATGGCCGTAGGTGTATATATATACTGGTGGACAGGCCTGTTGAGCCATGCTATAGCCCTTGTTACTCATATCTCTTAAAAAGCACAAGGCATTGCTCTTCACGCCAAGTGTCATGTCTAATAAGACAAGGTCGCAGATGTGAGGGCACTGAAATATGGGCAATTTTCTCTCTCGTTTCATTGCAAACTGGGTGGAAGATGCATCAAAGGCCAAGAGTTCTCCCTAATTGAAGAAGTCTTTGATGTCACCAGAGGTTGGGGAGGAGAATATGAATACTTTTCGTCGGGCTTTCGGGAGATCTGAAATTCTTTTCCCCTGGATTTTGGGGAGATCTGATCTGTATGAGACTCTGGCCTGGACCATAGCCCTCTCGGAAAAAACCTCCTGTCATTTTAGGAGGACATCCATTTGTGGAAAGCACAAACACCACCCATTCTTATTAGATCTATTTATTTTATATAGTAAAAGTATTTACCCGTATATATCACCTGTTCCGTATAGTTAAAGCTATGGTTTTCCCAGTAGTAATGTACGGAAGTGAGAGCTGGACCATAAAGAAGGCTGATCGCCGAAGAATTGATGCTTTTGAATTATGGTGCTGGAGGAGACTCTTGAGAGTCCCATGGACTGCAAGAAGAACAAACCTATCCATTCTTAAAGAAATCAGCCCTGAGTGCTCACTAGAAGGACAGATCCTGAAGTTGAGGCTCCAGTACTTTGGCCACCTCATGAAGAGAAGACTCCCTAGAAACGACCCTGATGTTGGGAAAGATGGAGGGCACAAGGAGAAGGGGACGACAGAGGATGAGATGGTGGGACAGTGTTCTCGAAGCTACTAACATGAGTTTGGCCAAACTGCAAGAGGCAGTGAAGGATAGGCGTGCCTGGCGTGCTCTGGTCCATAGGGTCACGAAGAGTCGGACACGACTGAACGACTGAACAACAACAACAACAATCACCTGTTCATACAATATAAGATGTCGGTGTGCAGCAATATATACAGTAGAATATAAAACAGCATGGAAACAGTACAAAACGATCTTTTAAATGGTAGAAATACATTTTTTAAAAATTTAAATGGTGCATAGGCCTGTCTCTTCTGGAAGAGTGTTCCACAGCTTGGGCCTGCCAACATGAAAGGCTCAGCTTCTAGTGGAGGCAATGAAAATGTTAAAAATTTCCTGTTGGAATACAGTAGCTCAGTGGCTAGAGCATGAGGCTCTTAAACACAGCGTCGTGGGTTCGAGCCCCATGTTGGGCATAAGGGCTTGGACCAGGATGAGCCTCATGGTCCCTTCTAAGTTTATGGTTTTGTCTGCCAAAGGAACCTAGGACGGCAAACACCAAAGTGGTAAAGCCGTACTATTAAGAAGAAAACAGTAACATACTTAAGGCAATTAAAAACATTTAAACCACTTGCGATAATGCTCCTGAAACTTTCGTTTCAGGCAGGGCATTCTCCAAAGAGGGCTTATATTTATTTTGGATCTCTTTGCCCAAGTCAAAAAGTTGTTGCTGTGCACAGAGTGTGTCTGCTGAACCAGTAGATGGTGCACAAAGAGTGACCTTAACGTCTTCTTAGGCTGCTGAAGTATAGAATCCGTCCCAGTTAGCGTTATGTTCTATGGTGCGTGTGTGCAGTTTACTAGAAATGGGTTGGCATAAATGAAAAAAGAGGGTACCAGTAAGTCATTCCTCTCGCCCACTTGGATAAAAATAAGGAGCTAGTTCACTCCAAGTCAGATGAGTTCTTGTAGCTTGGTAGGGCCAGCTCTCAGAATTAAGGGATTCCAAATCTAACTCTCTGCAGCTTTTGGTGTTTCAACAACTTAAGATCTGTAAAATGGAATAGGCCCTGTTCCTGATATCTCCACATTGCAAGTTTGAAGAAGAACATGCAACCATTGCGCCCCTTGCCTCTTCCCTCTGCTAGGGATAGACAGATCTGTCAATTTCAGTTTTTTTCGGTTTCTCATTTCCCTCCCCCAATCTGTGTCAGTTTTCCACATTTTTCCATAACTTTGCAATTTTTTTATTGTTTTAAAGTTCTCAGCAAAACTTTTCAGCTTTTTAGGCTAATTTTCTCCACAACAGAACACATTTTTGTATGCCGTTTTGCCGCATATACTGTACACAGCCATATGTTTGTCTTTTCCCTAAGTGCATTTCTGTACGCTATTTTCACCAATATATGCACATTTAACCCTAGGATATCCATTTTTGCATGCATTACTTGGGCTACATTGCAAAATTGGGAAAGGTGCAGATTTAGAAGGGCAGTTGTGTTTCAGCGTATTGTTTTAGAAAGTGTGAATTAGGTAGGTTCGCCATTAAATGCAAAAACGGCTCAGATTGGTCCCCAATGCCTACCAGCCCTTTTATCCTCCCCACCCCCCAGTGTGCTGGGGCCATCCTGTTAGGCCGCAATACTGTAGATTGTAATGGCTTGCTTTGAAGTCATTTCAGCACCAGATGGAGAAATAATAAATCACCTCCCCAACCACCCCGCCCTGTATTTGGCCAGAACGAAGGTGGCAACCCTAGACTAGCTGACCCTTGATGTCCCTTCCAATTGTACATGTTGTGTATTGATTCAAGGGTTATCATATCTGTATTACTATTGTCTCTATTCACATTAGGGGAAAATAACTGCCTTCCTGTTCCAGAAGGAACAGCTACTATTGGTTCATTCAAGTTGCTGCATTTGGATCCTCAGTCTTATTGGTTCCCACCAAAAGGCAGCTTTGTGATTGCTTGAGATTGTTCCCTCCAAAATGTATCCTTTCTAGCCAGTCTTTTGTCCCTATAAATGTAGCTTCCCTCTCCTCAGTTCCCCAGTCTTGTTTGCCTGAATAAAGAGTGTTACGTGAAGAAGCTGTCTCTTGCCTGCTATGTCAGAGAGCTGAAATCACGTGCTGAATCACTATCCCCACGCTACAACAGTACAATTCTGTGCTTCTATGGCTATTTCCTGTCTCTCCCCCCGCCCCCATCTCACACATCACTCTCTGTCTTCCACACAGGCAAGGAAGAAACATTCGATGACATATTCCAGCCAGGCAAAAACCTTCAAGCAGGATGCAAGTAAGCAAGCAAGCACGAGGAGTGTTGTACAGTGGTACCTTGGTTCTCAAACGCCTTGGTACTCAAACAACTTGGAACCCAGACACTGCAAACCCGGAAGTAAGTGTTCCGGTTAGCGAACTTTTTTCCGAAGCCAAACGTGCTCCGTTTTGAGTGCCACACTTCCGTTTCAAGTGTTACGCTGCAGTCTGTCTGTTTTTGCTATTTATTTTGTGTTTTTGTTTTTGCGGCTCTTTTTTTTGTGTGTGTGTGAGACTGTGGAACCCAGTTCAGCTACTGATTGATGGATTGCATGACTGCTTTCATTTCATGTATCAATGGTCTCGTTAGATAGTAAAATTCATTTTAAATTGCTGTTTTAGGGGTTGTTATTCAAAGTGTCTGGAACGGATTAATCCATGTTGCATAACTTTCTATGGGAAAGCACGCCTTAGTTTTGGAACGTTTTGGAATGGACTTCCAAGTTACCACTGTATCTGGCTTAGGGAGACTTTGAGGGACAGATAAAGAGAACTTGAGTGGTGCAATTCTCCCTTGGGCCTGAGGCTTCCCATCCTGGTATAGCAAAAGGAGATCTACCCAACTTTCCAAACCTAGTGGTCCACATGCGCTACCACGATTGCTGTTATACACATATTTAAGGTTTAGAGCAATGCAAAGAAATAGAGGAAAATAACAGAATGGGAAAAACCAGAGATTTGTTCAAGAAAATTGGAGATATGAAAGGAACATTTCATACAAAGATTACCACAATTAAAGACAAAAGTGGAAAGGACCTAACAGAAGCAGAAGACATCAAGAAGAGGTGGCAAGAATACACAGAAGAATTATACCAGAAAGATATGGAGGTCTCATACCCCCCAGGTAATGTGGTTGCTGACCTTGAGCCAGACATCCTGGAGAGTGAAGTCAAATGGGCCTTAGAAAGCCTTGCTAACAACAAGGCCAGTGGAAGTGATGATATTCCAGCTGAACTATTTAAAATGTTAAGGGGCTACACTCAATATGCCAACAAGTTTGGAAAACTCAGCAGTGGCCAGAGGATTGGAGTAGATCAGTCTACATCCCAATCCCAAAGAAGGGCAGTGCCAAAGAATGCTCCAACTACCGCACAATTGCACTCATTTCACACGCTAGCAAGGTTATGCTTAAAATTCTACAAGGCAGGCTTAAACAGTATGTGGACCGAGAACTCCCAGAAGTGCAAGCTGGATTTCGAAGGGGCAGAGGAACCAGAGACCAAATTGCAAACATGCGCTGGATTATGGAGAAAGCTAGAAAGTTCCAGAAAAACATCTACTTCTGCTTCATTGACTACGCAAAAGCATTTGACTGTGTCGACCACAGCAAACTATGGCAAGTTCTTAAAGAAATGGGAGTGCCGGATCACCTCATTTGTCTCCTGAGAAATCTCTATGTGGGACAAGAAGCTACAGTTAGAACTGGATGTGGAACAACTGATTGGTTCAAAATTGGGAAAGGAGTACGACAAGGCTGTATATTGTCCCCCTGCTTATTTAACTTATATGCAGAATTCATCATGCGAAAGGCTGGACTGGATGAATCCCAAACCGGAATTAAGATTGCTGGTAAAAATATCAACAACCTCAGATATGCTGATGATACTACCTTGATGGCAGAAAGTGAGGAGGAATTAAAGAACCTTTTAATGAGGGTGAAAGAGGAAAGCGCAAGATATTGTCTGAAGCTCAACATCAAAAAAACTAAGCTCATGGCCACTGGTCCCATCACCTCCTGGCAAATAGAAGGGGAAGAAATGGAGGCACTGAGAGATTTCACTTTCTTGGGTTCCATGATCACTGCAGATGGTGACAGCAGTCACGAAATTAGAAGACGCCTGCTTCTTGGGAGAAAAGCAATAACAAACCTAGAAAGCATCTTAAAAAGCAAAGACATGACCTTGCCGACAAAGGTCCGTATAGTTAAAGCTATGGTCTTCCCAGTAGTAATGTACGGAAGTGAGAGCTGGACCATCAAGAAGGCTGATCGCCGAAGAATTGATGCTTTTGAATTATGGTGCTGGAGGAGACTCTTGAGAGTCCCATGGACTGCAAGAAGATCAAACCTATCCATTCTCAAAGAAATCAGCCCTGAATGCTCACTAGAAGGACAGATCCTGAAGTTGAGGCTCCAGTACTTTGGCCACCTCATGAGAAGAGAAGACTCCCTAGAAAAGACCCTGATGTTGGGAAAGATGGAGGGCACAAGGAGAAGGGGACGACAGAGGATGAGATGGTTGGACAGTGTTCTCGAAGCTACTAACATGAGTTTGGCCAAACTGCGAGAGGTAGTGAAGGATAGGCGTGCCTGGCGTGCTCTGGTCCATGGGGTCACGAAGAGTCGGACACGACTGAACGACTGAACAACAACAAGGTTTAGAGTGGCCTTCTGGGATTGGATCGGTGCTTCTTCCTGAAGGGTGCAATGACAGTGATGCTGAATATAAATGAGAAATATCGACTATTAATGAAACCGGGGCTAATATCTACTGCTGCCATACCTGTTCCTTTTTGCCTGACCTTCGTTAGAGTCAGTTAGCACTTTCATCAACTCTGCAGCTGCAGACGAGGGCTTGAAACTCTTAACCGCATTGAACGTCTTCGCTCCGTAATGCATCCGCCCCCACTTTTGGCTTTACTAATTGACCAGCAGGCTCCTAACCGTTGTCCAGGAAGCAATCCTGCTACCTGCTCTCTTGTGCCTTAATATTTGGCACTTAAATGGGGCACAGGAGGTCAAATTCAGAGGACCTCGATTCTCGCTGTGAATTCAAGACCGTTCAGGTCGCCGACTTTAAATTGTGAGGAGTATTAAAAGGCAACTAATTAGGGACGAGATTCAGAGGGTAATGTAGGATATTCTGTTATCTACTCCACTGTTATGACATCATTAGACTGAGAGGGCAGGAAAGTTGCAAATCCAACTTGCTGCGCCATTGGTAGACTCGTCTCCACATTGGCAACGCTTGCTTTGATAAGACTCTGATCAGACAGACTGCAAGGGAATAGATATATCTGCAACTGCATGAAATACGGAGCGACCCAACGAAGCAGAATGTTGGAAGATTCGGGACAGACAAAAGGAGGTCCTACTTCACACAGTGCATTGTTAAACTATGGAACTCCCCTCCACAGGAGACAATGATGGCCACCAACCTAGATGACTTGAAAAGAGGGTTAGACCATTGCAAGGAGGTTGAGTGTCAGAGGCTACTAGATTTTACCAGAGACAGTAGGCCTCTGAATATCAGTCGCTAGGAATCAGAAGCATGGCGTAGGGAGTGCTGTGGCACTCATGTCTTGCCTGCAGGCTTCCCACAGGCATCTGGTTGGCCCCATCTGAGAAGAGACATGGACCTTTGGCCTGATCCAGCGGTCAAGCTCTTCTTACGCTCATTGTGCACTGCAGCAGCACCAGCAGAGCAGGTGGCTCCAGAACAGAAGACTCAAGGAAGTGAGCCAAGCCGCGATCTCACCTCCATTAAGGTCAAGGGTTGCCTGAACAAGTGGAACATGCTAGTAAGTGTTGCTTGCTACGCCTATGGATCGTTGCCTGCCGGTACAAGTCACCTCGGATGCAAGGAGGTAGGAAGGTGCCAAGGGTTGAGCTCACATTCCCATTGGTTCTTCATCCAGTGTGCTCCTGGTGACAATTTGGGAAGCGGCGTACACACAGTGTCGGCCACAATCCGTCTCTGTGCTGTGGTTTATTATGAAATGCTGCATTTCCTCACCCCCACCTCAGACCAGCTTCGATCCGAATCGAGAAAATGAACAGCACGGCTTCATTTCAAGCTGGCAACGTGTGTAGACAGCCTACGGCAGTCTGCATTTACACAGAAAGCATGTTCTGCGCCACCAAGCGACTGCCCTGCCTGACCCCAAAAGCCTCTGAGTCAAGCACCTCCCGATGGCACCGTCACTTGTCGCTTGTTCCCTTCTTTGGAAGAAAGAAGAGCAAATCAAATGGCTTGAAGGATCATATACAGGCATTGATAGGCTGGGGGTGGGGGTTCCTGTTGAAGCTAAAAACCCCATCTTCTTGCCCAGGGCTTCCTCTTTACACCCTCCCTTCCTCTTTGGGATACAGAAAAGAAGCCCTTTCCAACTTGGGTGGCCGGATCTGCGATGCATGCATCTCCAATCACAGACTTCCTTGAGCTTTGGCCATCGTTTTTCCAATGGGGTAAGCATATGCTTTTCCTTCTGGGTTTATCATTTTATCCTTCAGCAGGGGCGTAGCAACGGGGATGCGAGGGGTGCGGGCCACACCGGGTGTCAGACTAAAGACGGGCCCAAACCCAGTGAGCAGCAAAGCGGCAAAGCAGCTGCTGCTGCTCCCCCCTTCCCCCCAACTCACTGTAGGCTTGGGGGTGGGGTGCCGAATGGCACCACCCTTCAGCCTGACGGGGGTCACATTGTGCCCCCCGCCCGCGACTACCCCAAACGTGTGTATCTTTATTTTGGGGGTGTATCTGTGGGGCAAAGGATAGGAGGGTGTGTTTTGGGGTGTGTGACTGAGGAGAGGGGCTTTCTGGGTGGGCAGTAGATCACCTGTGGGTGACCTTTGGGTGTGTTCTTGGGAGCCGGCTTGAAGGGGAGAGACCCAGGATTGAGGATGGGTGGGGATCGCAGCGCTGATCAGTGCCCCTGATGGGGCTTCCTGTCTCATTTCCTTCCTTTTCCTGTCCTGTTCCTTCCCAACGGGGTGCCGATCGCGGCGCACCCCAGGTGCACAGCATGTTCAGGCAGGCATGCATGCACACAGGCAGCTATCCAATGTAGATCCCACGCATTCCTCCCTCCACCCCCCCTCAAAGACAGTGTGCAGGCAGCTATCTGATGTAGATACTGGCTTCTCCTCCTCCCTCCCTCCACCCCCCCTCAAAGACAGCTGCACAGGAATCTATCTGAAGGAGGGAGGAAGGGGGAGAAGGTGAGATCTACACCAGATAGTTGTCTGCGCTACTTTCTTTGACAAGGGGGGGATTTCAAGGGGGGAATTTGCATCAGGTACCACCTGACTTTGGTACGCCACTGGTCCCAACTGTAAGTCTACCCCAAAGCTTTTGCAGGCACAAACAGCATTGATAGATAGAGGAATGGAGTGTGACCACCCTGGTAACATCATATGCACAAGTCATCATTGATGTGCAATAAAATGGATGTTTGGAGACAGCCTTTGAACTCTGTCCCAGCAAAACCTCTGTGTTACTATGTCAAGGGCAGGCCAGCAATGCACCACTGACGTCTTATTTTGGTCTGAGCTTAACGTAATAGGGTCTGAGTCAGATACCTCCAGGGAACATCCATGTTGTTGTTGTTTAGAAGTTTAGTCGTGTCCGACTCTTCGTGACCCCGTGGACCAGAGCATGCCAGGCCTCCCGCAGTTTGGTCAGACTCGTGTTGGTAGCTTAACGGTCTTAAGCCGCTTCTTGCCCCCCCCCCCACTCGCTGCTAACACAGCGGTGAGGTAGCAGGGAGATTGTGACAAGTTGCTCCCCGTTCGGCTGGTCCCCTCGAGACCCCACTCTTCCGTGGGGCTTTTTCAGGGGAGCGTGTAGCCCTAGCGCTTCCCCTGCAGGTTCAGAATAGCCTGAAACAGTCATCTCTTAATCAAATAATCCAGTGTTTTTCAACCACTGTTCCGCCTGGTGTGCCGTGGGAAAAATTGTGTTTATTTGATTCCTATTCAAGAGAATTACTTTATATATAGTCAATATAGGCACAGAGTTAAATTTTTTAACATTTTCTAATGGTGGTGTGCCTCGTGATTTTTTTCATGAAACAAGTGTGCCTTTGCCCAAAAAAGGTTGAAAAACACTGAGATAATCCATTTCGCACCGACATTCCATTCTGCAGACAGACTGGAAGTCCTCCTCTCCTACCATTCCTAACAAAAATGCTTCTGGTTTCTTTGGGAAGGTGTACCTAAACATCTTTTTAAATGTCATGCATGCAGTAAATTTCATACCCATATTCCATAGCCTTGATCATTTATAAAATTCAGTGTTATGCCCAATATCAATTGCCCATTTTATTATTACTGTATTTCCTTAATTTCCTCATCTTTTGTATGCCATCCTAGAAGTAACTTGTACATTTTTTGTAGGATTTTTGTTTTACTGTCTAACAATTCGGTTTCCAGCTTTGATCTAAAAGTCTCAAAGCCGTTCTTCATTTTGTCTTTTTTAAATATGTCATTTATTTGGTGGTACTGTAGCCAACCTGTTAACTTATCACACATTTCGTCATATGGTTTCATTTTTAACACTTTATCACTTTCCATTAACAACTCCCTATATGTAGGCCAATTGGCTTTCATATTTAACCTCTTGACTGAAATTGCTTCTGCTGGTGAGACCCATCATGGTGTTTTGTGTTCTAATAATTCTTTATATCTAACCCATACTTCATAGAGCGGTTTTCTTATTTCATGATTCAGGAAGCCTCTGTGTAATTTAATTTTGTCATATCACAAATATGCATGCTTCCCAAATCTGTTTCCACAACCTTCCAAATCTAATACATCTGTGTTTTCTAATTTCATCCAATCCTTTGACCAAATCAGACAGGACGCTTCATAATATATCTTTAAATCCGGCAGCAAGACTCTGCCTCTTTCTTTTTTTATCTGTAAGAAGTTTATACTTTATTCTAGGTTTCTTCTCCTGCAAGATAAATCTTGACAATGCTTTTTGCCAATCTTTAAACTGTCCTATTCCACTAATCACTGGGATTGTCTGAAATAAGAATAACATTTTGGGTAGCACATTCATCTTTATCACAGAGATTCTTCCCCAAAATGACAATTTTAATCTCCCCCATATTTCTAAATTTCTTTTGACCTCTTTCCACACAGATACATAATTATCTTTAAATAGATTTATGTTTTGGGGAGTCAACCAGATACCCAAATATTTTACCTTTTTGACCACCAAAATTCCTGTTTATCTTGTAATTTTTTAATTTGTTCCTGATTCATACTTTTAACCATCATTTTTGTTTTGGCTTTATTTAATTTAAAACCTGTTAATTGCCCCAATGCTTCAATTGCTTCTGTTACACTGGCTTGTGGCTTTTCTAACATTAGTACCAAGTCAATGGCAAAGACTTTTAACTTGTATTCCTTTGTGCCCACTTTCATTCCTTTTACACTTTGTGTCTCTCTTAACTTTTGTACCAGAACCTCTCATATGGATATGAACAATAAAGGTGATAATGGACACCCGTGTCTTGTTCCTTTAGAAATTTCAAAATTATCTGTCAAAAAATATTAACTATTAACATCACTTTTTGTTCTGAATAAATTGCTTCTATCCCTTTCAAAAACCCACTCCCCAAACCCATCAATTCCCAATTTTTCTTCATAAAGTACCAAGAAACGTTGTCAAATGCCTTTTCTGTGTCTATGAAAATCAATGCGGCTTGCTTGTCATTCCTGGTCTCCAAATCTTCAATTATATCAATTATGTCTCTCATATTGTCTTTCAATTGGCAACCAGGAAGAAAGACCTGATTTAAAATCAAATTAAATTTGCTAGAATATTGGCAAAAAAGTTTATAATCATTATTTAACAACAAAAGGGTCTATAATTCTTTACAGTCATTAAATCTGTTCCTTGTTTGGGAATTAATGTGATATACACTTCTTCCCATGTTTTCGGAGTCTGGCCTTTTGTCATTGCATTATTTATTTATTTATTTATTTAGTTATACCCCACCCATCTGGCTGGGTTTCCCCAGCCACTCTGGGCGGCTCCCAACAGAATATTAAAAACACGATGAACACACCAAACATTAAAAACTTCCCTAAACAAGGCTGCCTTCAGGTGTCTTCAAAAAGTTGGATAGTTGTTTATTTTCTTGACATCTGATGGGAGGGCGTTCCACAGAATCTGCCATGCTGATCTGCCCGGGCAGTAACGGGCCCTCTGAGAGGGGTTTGTTGACGTGTTTGCAATTCACAAAATTCCCCCCTTGCATATTAATGCCACGTTCCTAAGTTCATTCCCTGCTGGTGTCAGGTCTGGGAAGCGTCTTCCTTTGGGAACCACACTGCAGGGGTGGCATGGGGGGCACCTGAGGAGAAGTTGCTTGGAGTTGGGGGGAGTTGCTTGGGCCCAAACAAAGCACAACACTGCAAAACAGAGGGAGGAGGGTTGGTGAGGGTCAACTCACCAATGGGCACTACGTTGGAAGCCCCTGAATTAAAACATGGAGGTAGCAAACAGCCTTCACACCCAACAGTCTCATGTTAATGTCTCCAATGCAGCTGTTGAACATTTTGCAACCGGATGCGTGTTAAGCACTCTCTGCCACTAACTTGCAACTGGGGAGGAAGACACTGGATTTCTCAAGGGATCAGTTGTCAGTCCTCCCTCTTTTGTGTGTGTGGCAGGGAGGGCCTATGGGGATATCCAGGCACGGGTATGTTCTGCTGTGAGGTACACCTCCTCTTCTGCTCTGTGGAACCATACAAATCCGATATGGACAAGTAATTGCTATATGTAGCAAGGAAAGAGATTCTGTACCTATTAAATTTCACTGGTTCTGCTCTGTGGAACCATATAAATCTGATACAGACAAGCAATTGCTATATGTAGCAAGGAAAGAGATTCTGTACCTATTAAATTTCACTGGTTCTGCTCTGTGGAACCATACAAATCTGATATGGACAAGCAATTGCTATATGCAGGGCCGGTGCTAGGGTTTTTTGCACCCTAGGCAGGATCACCTTCTGGCGTCCCGTCCCCCCGTCCCCGGCCAATTGAAGGAAGGAAGGAAGGAAGGAAGGAAGGGTGAGAGAGAGAGAAGTTAGGAAGGAAGGGTGAGAGAGAGAGAGAGAGAGAGAGAGAAGGAAGGAAGGAAGGAAGGAAGGAAGGAAGGAAGGGTGTGTGAGAAAGAGAGAGAGAGAGAGAGAGAGAAGGAAGGGTGAGAGAGAGAAGGAAGGAAGGGAGAGAGAGAGAGAGAGAGAGAGAGAGAGAAGGAAGGGAGGGTGATAGAGAGAGAGAGAGAAGGAAGGAAGGAAGGAAGGAAGGAGCAATATTTCCTCTCCCAAGGCTAACTGGTATTTCAACAATAAAAATACCTCTGTGCTCAGCAGAAAGGGAAGGGCGATCCTGTGCCATAAACACAACATACTTCCAAGTAATGTGTAGAAACATCGGTAGCCAATGTGGGGTGCGCTCCAGAGACGTTTTGGGTTACAGTTGCCATCACCTTTACCACTGGTGTCACTGGCTGGGAAATTGCAGTACACAACATCTGGAAGGAGCCAGATATTAGCTACCCTCCTGATATAAGTTTCTTGCCTGCAAGCTAGCTTCGCCGTAACCAACTGGAGCAGATAAACGCGCAAAATCCAGGCAAAGAAACAGACTACTTCGATTCATGTTATACCTCTACACAGGCCCTACTATGTTGGCGAGGGGGGGGTGCGTTTAAAGGAGGATTTTTATTTTAATTGTTTGACCTGTTTTAACTTTTCATATCGAATTTTGTTTATATTTCGCATTACACAGGGTCACGACATTTCTTAACGGTGGCAGGTTTATAAAAGCTTTAAATAAGTAAGGAAATGTGTACGTGTAAAGCCTGATCGGTTTCCTGATCGGACGGAAGGGAGAGAGAGAGAGAGAGAGAGAGAGAGAAGGCTGCTCCCCCCCTCCCCCGCCACTCTGCCACTTGCGGAGCGGCGACGGGGGGCGGCGGGGCAGTGAAGCGCCCGGGCCGTCGGGAGACCGAGGGCCAGCCAGCCAGAGCGCATCTCCCCATGAATCGCTTGCAAGAGGCGAGGGTGCAAAAGGAGACCTGCTGGTTAAAGCACGGAGGAGGAGGAGGCGCGCCCCGGGTCCGCACTAGGTTTGATCTTCTTGCAGTCCATGGGGCTCTCAAGAGTCTCCTCCAGCACCATAATTCAAAAGCATCAATTCTTCGGCAATCAGCCTTCTTGATGGTCCAGCTCTCACTTCCGTACATTACTACTGGGAAAACCATAGCTTTAACTATACGGACCTTTGTCGGCAATGTGATGTCTTTGCTTTTTAAGATGCTGTCTAGGTTTGTCATTGCTTTTCTCCCAAGAAGCAGGCATCTTCTAATTTCGTGACTGCTGTCACCATCTGCAGTGATCATGGAACCCTATACCTATTAGGTCCATAAATTACCATATAGCATAAATTCAACACAAAAAACAGCGACAATTTGTTGTTGACAAAGGACAGCTGGACATATAAAGGGCCCCATTACCTTCAGTAGCTTAGGGCCTCCTCAAACCTAAATCTGGCCCTAATCATATGACTCTCGGTTTCCTACCTGAAAGATTAGCAAACTGAAGAAAACCCCACGACTGTTGAGGCCAGTCCATGGTTCTAATACAAGAGGTGTTCATGTTGACCAAGGGGTCAAAGCCCATACTGTACGACTGTCCCATTTGAAGAGGGACACCCCAGATTTACTGAACTGCTCCGGCTTCTGATACCAATCCCAGATGCCCCGTTTCGGCTCCAATGTTCTGGCTGCACATTTCTCTTTTTTTCTTTTCTTTTAAAAATCTTTTTCATTGATTTTCAAAGAAATAAACATACAACATAAAACAGTACAAAATCCAAATATCGAGATTACTCTGAATCTCCTGGCTTCCCCCCATCCCTTCCATGGGTCCTATTGATTCTATTTTCAGCTGCATATCAATACTTCTCCAATTTTTCATCTTCCTAAGTTGTCTATACCTTCTATACCTTTCAAGTGTATTTAAAATAATGCTAACATTTTGACCTGTTTCCAATGGTTTTGTATATACATTATAAACATTTCCTATTCTTCTTTTAAATTTATTGTCTTCTTGATTCCTGAGCTTCTGGAAGTATGTCTGTTTTGTGGTGGCTGCAATGGTGGCAGAGAAGGAGGATGCAAAGGGAGGGAGGGAGTTGAGGGGGCGGGGCCAGAGTGAGAGGGCGGGGACTCCATTGAGGTCATGATGACAGAAGTGTTGCATCAATGCAAAGGGAAACTACAAAGAGTATAAAGAGGGAGGTGGTCCAGGAAGGAGGCAGATGCAGGAGGCAGAAGCCAGGAGAGGAAGGCAGCCTGCAAGCGAGATTTGCATGCCCACCAAGATGCCTGAGACCTCTCTTGCAGTCTATGTCCTCTGCCTACTCACCTTGTCCTCAGCTTGCTACCCCCCGAACTGCGGTCAGGGAAGAAAGAGATCAGTCCCAGAAGTCAGAAAGGTAGGAGAGAAAGAGAGAAAGAGAATCTCCGCAACCCCAGAGTCATCCATGACTGGGCCTAATGCACAGGGATCCTTTTACCTTTAATGTTACCTGAGTAACATTAAGTAGGATGTCACTCCATGGTGTTTACACCTAGGAAATATGCATAGGAGTGTAGCCTCAAATGGTTTTAAAAGGGGAATTTGAGATATCAATTCTGGGGGACAGGACTGTGTTAGCCAGCATGGTTGGATGGAACCTCCAGTTTCAGGGGCAATATACCTCTAAATACTAGCAGCTAAGGCAGGGACAGGGATCCCCCTGCTTGTGGGGTACCTGGCAGCACCTGGCTTCTTGCTGTGGGACAGGGAACGTTGGTCTGGATGGATCAGACCAAACATCCATCTAGTTCAGCATACCTGTAGTCAAGTTGCCATAGCCAAACTCAAACTCAGCACCCCCCCTCTCTCTCAGTGTCTCACCTGTGGTCCCGAAATGAAAGGACACTGCTTTGGCCCCAACATCTGCTGCGGAGATGAATTTGGCTGCCTCATTGACACCCCGGAAACTCCGCGCTGCTTGGAGGAAAATGACATGCCTGACCCCTGCTTTTCCGGCTGGAAGTTCTGCCATGGTGAAGATGGGGGGTGTGCAGTCCCTGGAACATGCTGCACTCTCGGTAAGGGTATCTGTGTGCGAGGGAGTGCTGGAAAGAGGAAGAGAGGGAATGTGAGTCAGAAAAGTCACATTAACTGCTACAAGTCATGACCAAGGGTCATTTAGTACAACCCCTGCAATGCAGGAATCCCAACTAGATCATACAAGACTGATGGCCACCCAAATAACCTTTAGAAAGTTCCACTGCCAAGCGGCTCTTGCACTCAGAAAGTTCTTCCGAATGTTTAGTCAGAATCTCCTGTTTTGTATTTGAACCTGTTCTTTTGGGTCTTGGAGCAGCAGAGAAGAGTCTTGCTCCATCTTCCATGGGACAGACCTTCAGATATTTGAAGACGGTTCATATCACCTCTTGGTCTTCTCTTCCCCAGGCTAAACATACCCAACACTCCTTCAACCATTCCTCATAAGGCTAGATTTCCAGACCATTGGTCACAGGCTATCGAGTACTCACGACTTGGGTCTGTGCGCTTCCTCATTAGGCACTTAATTAGCAGTCTTAGCAGAGCAGCACAGCTTCGTCCCTGGAACGTTGGCTTAATAAGGCTTCCGAGTCAGTAGCTTTCTTCTAACTACAGTGGTGCCCCGCTAGATGAAAATAATTCGTTCTCCGAGATTTTTCATAGAGCGAATTTTTCGTCTAGCGATGCGGCAATGGAGCGCGGAGGTTTTCGCGCCAAAATTTTTTTTTTCGTCTTGCGAAGCAGCCCTATTGACTTTTTCCTTTTGCGGGGCAGCTTCCGCTAGACGAATGCCGTTCTTCTAGCGAGTTTTTCGTCTAGCGAGGCATTCGTCTAGCGGGGCACCACTGTACTTTATTACAAAATATATACAGATTAGCCTGGAGCACATTCTTCCTGCATTGTGCTCTTGAGCTCACACAAAAAGAACTGCGACACACAGAAAAGCAATAGCAATACAACAATGTCAACATCCAGCTGTAGGGGCGTCACATCCTCTTCAGGTTTAACCCTGTGTTAACCTGTTACTCCAACACCCCCTCTTGTTCCACAGCTGGAAACAATAGGCATAATGGTTCACCCTAGACCAATCCCATCACAGAACACCTTGTGCTTGATGTTTCCCAGAGGTTTGGTGAACCCATCGGCCAGATTCTCCTGGCTAGGACAGTACCGCAACTTAACCATTCCTGTCCTAATACACTCACAAACGTTCCTGAAACGTATGTCCAAGTGTTTCGTTTGAGATTTAAATTGGCCTGACTCCGCGAGCTTCAGGCAGGGCTGATTGTCTTCCCAAACCGTGATGGGCAAAGGACAATCCCCAACGATCTCCTGAACCAAACACTTGTAGAACTGAGTCTGAAAGAGATGCAAATTCTGCTTCTGTGCTTGAAAGCGCTATCAGGCTTTGCTTCTTGGATCTCCATCCAATCACAGCATCTCCAAACTTCACAACCATACCTGAAACAGATTTTCTGTCAGCCAAATTGGCCCAGTCAGCGTCAGTGGAACACTGAAGCGTAGTGTCACCCTGCGCTGACAGCCTGAGCTTGAAAGCTCTGGTATCCTGCAAATACCTCAGGATCCTCTTGATACCATTCCAGGCAATGACACATTCCAGCTTGTCAATATCTCTCTTAAACTGTGGTGACCAGAGTTGGACACAATCATCCAGGTTGGGTCTGAGCAAGGCACAATAGAGTGGCACTGTTACTTCCTTTGACCTGGACACTGGACTTCTGTTGATGCAGCCTGGAATAGTATTCGCTTTCTTTGCTGCTGCATCACGCTGTTCTCTCATGCTAAGCTTGTGGTCTACTAAGACGCCAAGATCCTTTTCACATGTACTACACTCAAGGCAGGTGTCACCCATCCTATATTTGTGCATCTGGTTATTCCTGCTTATGTGTCAAACCTTACATTTGTCCCTATGGAAACTCATTTTTTAAAAAAGTTTGAGTCCAGTTCTCCACTCTGTGAAACTCATCTTCAATCCTGATTCTCTGAGGTCTTAGCTACCCCTCCCAGTTTGGTGTCGTCTGCAAATTTGATGATCATCCCCTCTATGCCTGTCACTTTCTCCCAGGATTCTGAGGAACCATTGGGGAGTCATTTTTGGGCTCAGTTAGTCAAACAGCTACAAATCCACCTAACAGTTCACACCCTCTAGCCCACATTTTACCAGCTTCACTGCAAGAATACCAGGGGAGACTTTGTGACCAACCCAAAAGGCTTGCCAGAAGATTAAAGCACAGAAAATTTCATTTTTTTTTACTCCTTTCTTCCACAGAGAGCTGCTTCGAAGATGCGGAGTGCGTTCGTCCGGAGTAGGCAGCCCCCAGAACATCGGTTCTCCAACTTATCTTTCAGAACACCCTCAGAAAAAGAAGAATCCAAAGAATATCCTAAATAGCATAAAGAAGAAATACAAATTGGGAGACGGAAATGTAAATACACACCAAATAATAAAAGTATTTTATTGCATTGTGCTGCATGTTTTGTCCTGTGTCATTTATGCTGGGATACGCTTGATATTTTCAAATACACGGTGGGGATACTTTGTGCCCTTTAACACTGGTGTTTTATTGCAGCTGTGTTCTGGACACAAATCCACATTGGTAGTGGATTTAGCCTGCTTTATTTGGTTAGAATAATAGAAACATGGAATTGTAGAGCTGATAGGGACCACATGGGTCATTTAGTTCAAGGTGGGGCTCGAACCCATGACCCTGAGATTAAGAGTCTCATGCTCTAACAACTGAACTATGGTTCTATCTGAACACATTGCTGCTGTCCGGAGGGGCTGCAGCCTAACAAAGCACAGTGAGAAAATAAACTGGAGCATTTGTGGATGAAAAAGTTACGGGATTTCCGCAGGTAGTGGCAGGGTATGCCCTGATTGGAAATGCAAGTGTGTATCTAGACACCGGGGGGGGGGGACCCGCTATAAATAAGTCAGGAATTAGATCGTTATAGGGACGACTTCTATAACTCCAGTACTGTCCCTGGAAAATAGGGGCACTTGGAGGGTCTGAGCTTTTGCCCCTACCAAAACGAAATCTCCAAATGAAGCATAATTCGAGACTGTGGCACCTCTGGTTTTGTATCCCATGGTCAAAACAAAATCGAAAATTCTTTCTAGTAGCACCTTAGAGACCAACTGAGTTTGTTCCTGGTATGAGCTTTCGTGTGCATGCACACTTCTTCAGATACCTGAAGAAGTGTGCATGCACACGAAAGCTCATACCAGGAACAAACTCAGTTGGTCTCTAAGGTGCTACTAGAAAGAATTTTCGATTTTGTTTTGACTATGGCAGACCAACACGGCTACCCACCTGTATTTGTATCCCATGCTCTGTTAAATCTGTTCTGGGCTTCCTCCAACCCTCCAGGGCTGGTCTGGGGTAAGTGCAGGGGTGGGCAGAGGTGGAGGAAAGGGGGGGGCAGTATTTCTATCGTCCACACAAATCCTTGCGCTAACAGAACAAGGGCACTAGATATTTCTCATTGGTCCTAAGTATAGGGCAATCACAAGACACCTGCATTTGAATAGTACTAAATATTAAGGTGCAAAGCCCTGGCTTCTTTTGCAGGTGACTACTCTGTCCGAATGGCCGGTTAATCTGGATGAAGAGCTGGTCTGAAAAGCAGAGTGTGGTCCAATCTGAAGGCCAGCTTGTTTCTTTTTTTAACACCATCCCACCAGCTCTGCTTTCCCTTAAGTTGATTTTCTTCTTCAAGCCCAGCAAGGGGGAAACACTAGTTTGGTATGTTGTTCTGGTCATAACAACCTTGGCTTGAAGGCAGCTGTTAGGTAAGGAGGAAGATCCGTTTTCCAGACTGCATTAGGGCAATTTCTGAAAAAAGCAGGTGCATTAGAGAGAGCGGCAATCATGCAAGAGCTTTTATTCCTGACCCAGAAGAGAATAAAGGAGACATTAGGTCAGAATGGCTGTTGCTTGGAGGTTGTCTCCATGTTATGGCCCTTCTGTGGTGTTTTTCTACAATCATCTGAAAGTGGAATTCAAGTTTACTTTCTGTACAACACTATATAGAATGCTATATTATCAGGCAATGCCCATTCCCAAAGCCAAGCTCCTTCTATTACATTTACTGTACTCAGAAGGAAATCTGTTCAGCAGCGTTCCCCTGCAATCTGAATTAGAAGTTTCCTTCTTGTGACTTCTGCTTCTAATTGCTTCCTAATTGCAGGCTTCTGCTCCCAATGTGCCTCTAATTTCATCTTAATTGCATAGGGCAGCTGAAGCATTACATACAAATTGCCTCAGAATTGAGCCATTTCTCTTCCCTGAAAGGCGGGGGGACTTTTAATTACTGGCTTTCCTCTCATCATGGTTTCCTTTCTTCCCTCTACAGCAAAATGATTGCACTGCAAGAACAGGAATGGGTTAATTATGGGGCAATTGGCCAACAATACCAGGTGACTCTTAACGGAAAGCAATTGATATTGCAGGGGGAACTAACTAACTCTTCTGGAGGAGGAAGCTTCTAATTAAGGTCACAGTAGCCCTTCAAAGCCTGAATGCCAGACAGAGCAGTCCTGTAATTGTGTTTCAACTGGACAAAATCTCTGCTCCTTCAGCTCTCTATATTGGACAAACAGGCCAAACCCTACACCAAAGGATAAATGGACATAAATCTGATATCAGGAATCACAAGACAGAGAAACCAGTAGGAGAACACTTCAATCTCCCAGGACATTCTATAAAAGATCTCAAAGTAGCTTTCTTAATACAAAGAAATTTCAGAAATAGACTGGAAAGAGAAGTGGCTGAATTGCAACTAATCACCAAACTTAAAACCATGGAGAAACCTGGTCTGAACAAAGACATTGGATTCTTATCTCATTATACATAACAAAGCTATCTATAGCCATCTCACCCCTTGCCTTTCCCTGCAAGACTAATTGCAGCCGCTAAGAGTCATCAACAGGTTTTCCACAGCTATCAGCTGATCACCCATTCCCACCACCCTTCAGAGTAATACCCCTCCCCACTCCCTCACTGTATTTAAGGATCTGGTGACTTTTGTTTCAGTGTATCTGAAGAAGTGTGCATGCACACGAAAGCTCATACCAAGAACAAACTCAGTTGGTCGCTAAGGTGTTACTGGAAAGAATTTTCTATTTTGTTTCAACTATGGCAGACCAACACGGCTACCCACCTGTAACAGTTATGAGAGGGTTCCTCATAAGAGAGAAAGCGAAGAAAAAGAAGGAGCAAATTTTGGAAAAGGAAAGATTGTTGGAACAAATAAGGCTGAAAAAGAAAAAATTAAGAGGACACCCCAGGAACCAACTAATACAGAAATTAATAAAAGTCTTGCAGTTCCAATACTCTAAACTGCTCAACCAAGAAACCAAGTTTAGATCCAATACTCTAAACTGCTCAACCAAGAAATAGAGTGGAAAATCAGATTAATGAAGCAAAAAACTTTTGAGTCGGCAAACAAATGTGGAAAATTACTTGCTTGGCAGTTGAAGAAGAGACAGAAATTGAATACCATTACAAATATTAAAGGAAAGGAAAGGAATGTGGAGAATCCAGAGGAGATTAGAAAATGCTTTCAAAATTTTTATAAACAATTGTACAAACAAGAGAATCAAGAGGAGAATGCTATTGAACAGTTCTTGGAAAAGAATGGATTGCACAAAATCCCAGAAGAAAAATCTGCATTACTCAACCACCCTATTACAAGTCAAGAGATTGAACAAGCAATTAAGACAATGCAAATTTGCAAGGCCCCAGGACCAGATGGACTGACTGCAAAATATTATAAGATGTTGAAAGACTGGTTGATTCAACCATTGACAGAAGTATGTAATGGAATGTTAGGGGGAGGTAGGGCACCAGACTCATGGAAAGAAGTATATATCACGTTGATTTTGAAACCAGAGACTGATAAAACGCAGATGAAGAATTACCGACCGATAGCACTTTTAAATGTGGACTATAAAATCTTTGCGAATGTCATGGCTACAAGGTTAAAGAGAGTATTGAAGGAATATATCTACAAAGATCAAGCAGGTTTTTTGCCTGGTAGACATATGAATAGAAATATCGTGGATATATTGGAAAGACTGGAAAAAAGATAAATACACAAGCTGCTCTGATGTTTATAGATGCCGAGAAGGCCTTTGACAAAATTTATTGGAGTTTTATGAAGAAAAATTTGGAAAAGATGGAGGTCGGTCAAAGATATTTGAATGGCATAAATGCCATATATAAAGAACAAAAAGCAAAAATTATATTAAATAACGTGATATCTGAAGAAATTAGAATCGAAAAAGGAACGAGACAAGGTTGCCCTATCTCCCCCCTACTCTTTAAAACGGTCCTGGAGGTCCTACTGAATATGATTAGAACTGAACAACATATAAAATGAATAAGGGTGGGAGAGAAAGAATATAAATTGAGAGCCTTTGCCGATGACCTCGTGTTATCCCTACAAGACCCAGAAACCAGCGTGATTAAAGCATTAGAGACAGTATTGATAGAAGTTAGTTTCAAATAGGATATAAGAAGTAGATAGAATTATGTTATGTGGATTCTACTAGGATTATAATAGAGTTAAATGTTGATTAATGTTAATAATGATAATAATAGGTGAGAAAGAAGATTTACAATGTTACAAAGTTACTAAAGAAGATTAGAAATGAACACAGAAGAGAGGATGTGAGGAGGTCCCAATATAATGTTATGAATATGATAAAGATAGTTAGATTTTTTGTATTTTTGTAGTTTTTGTAGTATTGTAGGTTTTTTTGTTTGTTGTTGTTTTATTGTGTTTTGTATTGTTTGTTTTATTGGAAAATTTAATAAATTCTTATTAAAAAAGAAAAAAGAAAATATCAAGCGTTTCCCAGCATAAATGACACAGGACAAAACATACAACAAAAGACTTTTATTATGTGCTGTGTTTTCATTTTCATCTCCCAATTTTTATTTCTTCTTTATGCTATTTAGGATATTCTTTGGATTCTTCTTTTTCTGAGGGTGTTCTGAAAGATAAGTTGGAAAACCAATGTCCTGGGGGTTGCCTACTCTGGATGAACGCACTCCGCATCTTCATAGCAGCTCTCTGTGGAAGAAAGGAGTAAAAAAAAAATGAATTTTTCTGTGCTTTAATCTTCTGCTAAGCCTTTTGGGTTGGTCACAAAGTCTCCCCTGGTATTCTTGCAGTGAAGCTGGTAAAATGTGGGCTAGAGGGTGTGAACTGTTAGGTGGATTTGTAGCTGTTTGACTAACTGAGCCCAAAAAGGACTCCCCAATGGTTCCTCACAATCCTGGGAGAAAGTGACAAATGGGGTGCTGTAGGGTTCTGTCCTGGGTCCGTTGTAGTTCAACAAGACTTAGGTGAAGGCATAGAGGGGATGATCATCAAATTTGCAGATGACACCAAACTGGGCCGGGTAGCTGAGACCTCAGAGAATCAGGATTGAAGAGGAGTTTCACAGATTGGAGAACTGGGCCCAAACATTTTATTAAAGATGGATTTCCATAGGGACAAATGTAAGGTTTGACACATAAGCAGGAATAACCAGATGCACAAATATAGGATGGGTGACACTTGGCTAGACAGTGCCTGGTGTGCCGAGGGAAAAATTTGTTTATTTGATTCCTATTCAAGAGAATTACTTTATATATAGTCAATATAGGCACAGAGTTAAATTTTTTAACATTTTCTAATGGTGGTGGGCCTCGTGATTTTTTTCATGAAACAAGTGTGCCTTTGCCCAAAAAAGGTTGAAAAACACTGGGCTAGACTGTAGTAGCTAAGACCTCAGAGAATCAGGATTGAAAATGAGTTTCACAGATTGGAGAAGTGGGCCCAAACTTTTTTTAAAAATGAATTTCCATAGGTACAGTCATACCTCGTGTTACTGCCACTGCGGGTTACGAACGTGCCGAACCCGGAAATACCGGAATAGGTTACATCCGTGTTCGGCGGTTCGCGCATGCACAGACATGCACAATGATGCTACGCGCATGCGCAGAAGCGGCGCTGCTGGTTGCGTTCTGCTCATGATGCGAATGGGGCTCCGGAACGGATCCCGTTCGCATCCAGAGCTACTACTGTACAAATGTAAGGTTTGACACATAAGCAGGAATAACCAGATGCACAAATATAGGATGGGTGACACCTGGCTTGACTGTAGTACATTTGAAAAGGATCTTGGCGTTTTAGTAGACCACAAGCTTAGAAGGAGAGAACAGCGTGATGCAACAGCCAAAAAAGTGAATACTGTTCTAGGCTGCATCAACAGAAGTCCAGTGTCCAGGTCAAAGGAAGTAACAGTGCCACTCTATTGTGCCTTGCTCAGACCCAACCTGGATCATTGTGTCCAACTCTGGTCACCACAGTTTAAGAAAGATATTGACATGCTGGAATGTGTTCAGAAGAGGGCAAACAGGGTGGCCAAGGATCTGGAAATCTAGCCTTATGAGGAATGGTTGAAGGAGTGTTGGGTATGTTTAGCCTGGGGAAGAGAAGACCGAGAGGTGATATGAGCCGTCTTCAAATATCTGAAGGTCTGTCCCATGGAAGACGGAGCAAGATTCTCTCTGCTGCTCCAGGACCCAAAGGAATAGATTCAAATACAAAACAGGAGATTCTGACTAAACATTCGGAAGAACTCTCTGAGCGCAAGAGCCGCTTGGCAGTGGAAGTTTTTAAAGGTTAGTTGGGTGGCCATCAGTCTTGTATGATCTAGTTGGGATTCCTGCATTGCAGGGGTTGTACTAAATGACCCTTGGTCATGACTTGTAGCAGTTAATGTGACTTTTCTGACTCACATTCCCCCCTCTTCCTCTCTCCAGGACTCCCTCTTGGTGAGCTTCATCAGATACCCTTACCGACACCGCAGCATATTCCAGAGACTGCACATCTTCCTCCTTCACTGCAGAACTTCCAGCCGGACATGCAGGGGTCAGGCAGGTTATTTTCCTCTAGGCAGTGCAAAGTTTCCGGGGTTTCAATGAGGCAGCCAAATTCTTCTCCACAGCAGATGCTGGGGCCAAAGCAGTTTCCTTCCTCTTCAGGACCACAGGTGATGCACTGAGAGAGAGAGAGAGAAGGGTTGTGCTGAGTTTGAGTTTGGCTACGGCAACGTGACTACAGGTATGCTCACTTTAAGTTGCTGCTTATGGCACAAGAGCAGACTAGGCTCTTTTCTTCCTATCAGTTGGCAACGCTGCACTGGTCTGTGTGCAGGGAAAGTGGTTAAAAGCAGCAGGGCTAGAAGCTTGAAGTCAGGGATGGCGGACATGTGGCTATCTAGCTGATATTGCATTGCAGCTCACATCAGCCCCAGGGAACATGGCCAAATGCCCCGGAGGATACTGGGAGTTGTAGTCCAACAACATCTGGAGGACCTCCGCTTCCCCACCCTTGCTTTTGGCGATCAAGGTTGCAATCCTGAACAGTGGTACCTTGCAAGACGAATGCCTTGCTAGACGAAAAACTCGCTAGACGAAAGGCATCCGCAAACGAAAGGGTGACTCGCAAGACAAATTTCCCTCGAACTGTGCTTCGCAAGATGAAATTTCCGCTATACGACAGCACACACGGAACGAATTAATTTTGTCTTGCGAGGCACCACTGTACTTACTTCCTGGTTGCAAGTCCTATTGAACTCAATAAGGCTTACTTTTGAGTAGCTATGTCTAGGCTTGCACCGCACTCACATTTAATTATCGAAGCATCAATTGCATGTGCCTCACTGAAGAGGCCTTTGCAAAGGAAAGCTCTTGCAGGAAGGCGGAGAACTCGCTATGCTGCTTGGAAAAAGAGCATCAAAAGGGAGTAAATGCTTCAATACGAGTGCTGGTATGAAAAATGCTTATAAATCTAATCTGCAACGTTTCTAGTGCGTGAGCTGCGCACAGAGCATGACCTCATTGCTTCCCTCGAGGGAGGGTTTCACAATGTCCAGCTCACAGATAAATAAAGCAGGGTGACTGGAACATATCTAACCTATGGGTTAGTGGCAAGCTGTGGGCCAAATCTGAACCCCAAGCAACCACACTTGGCTCTGCTAGCGCTGCAAGGGAATAGAAGCACAGAGCAGGGCAGCGCTTAACACAGGCTATAGAAATGGGCCGGCTTGGAAGGTTCCAAGCTGTGCTTCGAGATCCCCACACCATTACTAGTAGAGGGTTCGCCTCTTTCTGAGATTGTGCCGGAATAAATGTAGATGCATCAGCATCTCGACAATCTAAGACACAAACTAAAGTCTTTCCTAAGATGCTTACTGTCTTATCTCCCTCTCATATAGACATATAATCTATGGCAGCGCACTCCCCGTGTGTTCAGAACACATTTAAAGCACCTAAATAATCCTGGGAATTGTAGTTCGTTAAGGGTCCTGAGAATTGTAGTTCTGTGAGGGGTAGACTGCCATTCCCAGGATTTAGGGTGGGTGCGCTTTAAATGTCCTTTAATGGTATGGTTGTTTCTGCAGCCTTGAGTGAGCGTTCCTTCACTCTTTCGCTATCCGTAGTTGCAGCACCTCTCTCACTTCCCTAAGGAGCAGAGCTCCATCCCTGCAGAGCAGCTAATGCAGGGGTAGGTATCCTAAGGCCCGTGGTGAGCTCCCATTGCTTGGTCCCAGCTCCTGCCCACCTAGCAGTTCGAAAGCACGTCAAAGTGCAAGCAGATAAATAGGTACCGCTCTGGCAGGAAGGTAAACGGCGTTTCCGTGCTCTGCTCTGGTTCGCCAGAAGCGGCTTAGTCATGCTAGCCACATGACCCGGAAGCTGTACGCCGGCTCCCTCGGCCAGTAAAGTGAGATGAGCGCCGCAACCCCAAAGTCATCTGCGACTGGACATAATGGTCAGGGGTCCCTTTACCATTACCTTTAAGGGTCCTGAGGCTCTGTGAGGGGTAGACTGCCATTCCCAGGATTTGGGGTGGGTGTGCTTTAAATGTCCTTTAATGGTATGGTTGTTTCTGCAGCCTTGAGTGAGCATTCCTTCACTCTTTCGATATCCGTAATTGCAGCACCTCTCTCACTTCCCTAAGGAGCAGAGCTCCATCCCTGCAGAGCAGCTAACAAGTCCGAGAGGCAGAGCAAAGCAGAAAAAGTAACAATTCCCCCATAACTAGAAAAAAAGCAGAAAAGCAGTTTTTTCGGAGACGGGAGCATCAATTGAGATTTGCATGTGCATCAACTGAGATCCTCTCTCTCTCTCTCTCTCTCTCTCTCTCTCTCTCTCTCTCTCCTACCTGTCTGATTTCTGTGTCTGGGAATGCTCTCTTTCCTCGCCAAGGTGTGTTCTGGATGTAGGAAGCTGAGGACAAGGTGAGTAGGCAGAGGACATAGACTGGAAGATATGTCTCAGGCATCTTGGGGGGGCATGCAAATCTCACTCACAGGCTGCCTTCCTCTCCTGGCTTCTGCCTCCTGCATCTGCCTCCTTCCTGGACGCCCTCCCTCTTTATACCCCCTGTAGCTCCCCTTTGCATCTATGCAACACTTCTATCATCATGACCTCGATGGAGGCCCCGCCCTCTCACTCTGGCCCCGCCCCTCAACTACCTCCCTCCCTCCCTTTGCATCCTCCTACTCTGCCACAATTGCACTCACCACAAACAGCCATACTTCCAGAAGCTCAGGATTCAAGACAAGAAATTTAAAAGAAGAATGGGAAATGTTTATAATGTATATACAAAATCATTGAAAACAGGTCAAAACATTAGCAGGATTTTAAATACACTTGTAATGTAATAGATCTTACAGGTAACTTAGGAAGATGGAAAATTGGAGAAGTACTTCTATACAGCTGAAAATTGAATTAAAAGGACCCATGGGAGGCATGGGGGAGAGTCAGGAGATTCAAAGTAATCTCAATATTTGGATTTTGTACTGTTTTATGTTGTATGTTTACAGGTATATCTTTGAAAATCAATGAAAAAGATTTTAAAAAGAGAAATGTGCAGCCAGAACGTTGGAGCCCAAACAGGGCATCTGGGATTGGTATCAGAAGCCCAAACAGCTTCAGTAAATCTAGGGTGTCCCACTTCAAATGGGACAGTCGCACAGTATGGGCTTTGACCCCTTGGTTCAAGTAATATTCCACATGAACGCCCTTTGTATTAGAACAGTGGACTGGCTCCAACAGTTGTGGGGTTTTCTTCTTTTTGCTAATCTTGCAGGTAGGAAACTGAGAGTCATATGATCAAGGACAGATTTAGGGGGGTGCAGATGGGACTGATTCTTCCTCATTTTCAGCCACCCTAGCTTCTCTGTGCAACGTTATTCCGGGAGATGAGTAACTTGCCTTGCACAAGGAGGAAAGTCTGGAAGGGAGATGTGTTGGTGATCTGAGGTTAGATACCCACGTAGCGGAAGTTGCCCCCAGGTCCGCTCACCCCACAAAGGCAGCCTAAGGTCCCAATAGTTTACTGTTGCAAAAGATAAGGCTTTAATAAAACAGTTCCGGATGTTGATACATACAGCTTTTGCAGATACATACATACCAGTAGAAAGTATCTCTGCTGCTCCAGCAGTTGAAGACGTAACACAGACTCCGACTCAACACTTCCAGACAGACTCCATCACAAGACCCCAGACACAATGAACTTTGAACTTTTTTTGGAAGTCGAACGTGCTCCGTTTTGAGTCTTATGCTTCCAGTCTGAGCGCCACACTTACGTTTTGAGTGCTACGCTGATGTCTGTCTGTTTTTGCTATATATTTTCTGTTTTTGTTTTTGCGCCTCTTTTTTGTGACTGTGTGGAACCCAGTTCAGCTACTGATTGATGGATTGTGTGACTGCAGTACACTGTTTATTGCTTTCATTTTATGGATCAACGGTCTCGTTAGATTGTAAAATTCATGTTAAATTGCTGTTTCAGGGGTTGTTTTTAAAAGTGTCTGGAACAGAGCAATCCATTTTGCATGAGTTTCTATGGGAAAGCGCGCCGTCTGGAACGGACTTCCGGAACGGATTAAAAAAGAGAACCAAGGTACCACTGTATTGGTATCAGCAAGCAGGTAAGAATAACCCCTGCAGGTAAGTTGGTGCCAAACATCTTGCTCTGCTTTCCTTTGGACCACATCAGCAAGGCTGAGAGGAGGGTGTTGTCATCTGGGCAGGGTTATTATCCATCCTGCCCAGGTTTGCACCCCAGGGAGGTCATTTCGGTGCTGCTAAGGCAGAGGCACACTCCATTGTCTCGCAAGACAGACAGATGCCAACCAGTAAAATTTAAAAGGTACAAAATCTCTTTCCCTGCTGCATATAGCAACTGCTTGTCCGTATCAGATTTGTATGGTTCCACAGAGCAGAACCAGTGAAATTTAATAGGTACAGAATCTCTTCCCTTGCTACATATAGCAATTGCTTGTCCGTATCGGATTTGTATTGTTCCACAGAGCAGAACCAGTGAAATTTAATAGGTACAGAATCTCTTTCCGTGCTGCATATAGCAACTGCTTGTCCGTATCAGATTTGTATGGTTCCACAGAGCAGAAAAGAGGAGGTGTACCTCACAGCAGAACATACCCGTGCCTGGATATCCCCATAGGCCCTACCTGCCACACACACAAAAGAGGGATGACTGACAACTGACCCCCTTGAGATATCCAGTGCCTAGCTCCCCAGTTGCATAGTAGTGGCAGAAGATGCTTAACTCTCATCCTTTTGCAAAATGTTCAACAGCTGCATTGGAGACATTAACACGAGACTGTTGGGTGTGAAGGCTGTTTGCTACCTCCATGTTTTAATTCAGGGGCTTCCAACGTTGTGCGCATTGGTGAGTTGACCCTCACCAACCCTCCTCCCTCTGTTTTGCAGTGTTGTGGTTTGTTTGGGCCCAAGCAACTCCCCCCCAGCTCCGAGCAACTTCTCCTTAGGTGCCCCCCATGCCACCCCTGCAGTGTGGTTCCCAAAGGAAGACGCTTCCCAGACCTGACACCAGCAGGGAATGACCTTAGGAACATGACATTAATATGCAAGGGGGAATTTTGTGAATTGCAAACGCATCAACGAACCCCTCTCAGAGGGCCTGTAGCTGCCAGGGCAGATCAGCATGGCAGATTCTGTGGAATCCCCTCCCATCAGATGTCAAGAAAATAAACAACTACCCGACTTTTAGAAGACATCTGAAGGCAGCCCTGTTTACAGAAGTTTTTAATGTTTGATGTATTTATTGCCAGTATTTTCACTGCCAACTATTGCAAAGGGTCACAGGATCCAATGTTTCCATTTCTTATCACTGTGTGTATGTGGGCGGAAGTCAAGACGACAACTTCCGCTCTTTATTCTCTCTCTCTCCAGACAGAGAGGATGTGTGAGAAGACGCTCTCACAGCACACCATGATTATTTTGTTTTGTTTGTTTTCTTTGTTGTAAATAAAATGCTTGTCGCTACATTTCCTGCAGAATTTTGTTTTTGCTGACTCTGCTAATGTGCACACATATCTTTCGGGTGTGTGTTGCTGCTGTGTATGTGGGACTCCGAGAACAAGGGGATCGTCCAGTGATCTGTTTTTTATCGTGTTTTTAATATTCTATTAGGAGCCACCCAGAGTGGCTGGGGAAACCCAGCCAGATGGGTGCGGTATGTATGTATGTATGTATGTATAAATAAATTTATTACTACCCACTTATACTCAGGTTGGATGCATGGGGTGTTATATTAAATTATGTGGAGTGCCTTATTTGAGTTGATACAGCAACCGAGGAATTTCGTTGTTTCCCGCAAGGAGACAATGACAATAAATTTCTGTTCTATTCTATTCTATTCTATTCTATTCTATTCTATTCTATTCTATTCTATTCTAGGGGAGGGTTGGTACACCTGGTGGGTAACACCACCTTCTGG
This sequence comes from Lacerta agilis, assembly GCF_009819535.1. Taxonomy (NCBI): domain Eukaryota; kingdom Metazoa; phylum Chordata; class Lepidosauria; order Squamata; family Lacertidae; genus Lacerta; species Lacerta agilis. The sequence goes on from NC_046320.1 coordinate 68,373,149, forward strand.
GGTAGTTTGTCCACCTTTGGTCCCCATCTTGCACTCAGCTCCTACCTGTGGCTCCTAGAAACTGTCAGTATGCGACAGCAGCCACACTCAGGGAACAGCTTCCACTGGCCGGCTAAACCAGTTGAGGGTAGCCAGTGGGCCTCAACCCACATGTTCCAGGGTTAAACCAGTTTTCAATCTGTAGTATGGATGTTCCCTGGAGGTGTCCGACTCGCAGCCTATTACCTTAAGCTCGGACCAAAATAAGATGTCAGTGCTGCATTGCCAGCTGGACCTTGCCATAGTACTTTATGGCAGTAACAAAGAGGTTTTTCTGGGACAGAGTTCAAAGGGTCTTTTCTTTTTATTGCACATGCATGATGAATTGTGCACATGATGTTATCAGGGTGGTCACACTCCATTGGGCTATCAGTGATGCTTGTGCCTGCAAAAGTTTTCGGGTGGACTCACATTTGGGACTCAGCCACTTCAATAAAAAAAAAAAACAGCAATTTGAATGTGCTATAAACATGCAACACCAGGTGGCACCAGAGAGCAGGAAAATTTAAAACATGATTTTCTACAGTTTTTTTGTTCTTTTGCAATAACGATCTAATTCCTGACTTATTTATATCGGGTTCTCTCTCTCTCTCTCTCTCTCTCTCTCTCTCTCTCTCTCTCTCTCTCTCCCCCCCCCCAGTTTCTAGATCCACCCTTGCATTTCCTTTTTTTAACTTTTTATTGATAATTTTGCAAATACATAAAAGACATAACTTAAAAGCAAAAATTTCCTAACTTAAAAAACAAGAAGAGAAAGTAAAGAAATAATTTTCCCATTCCCCCCCCCCCACACCCTGTGCTGGCTTCCAGCCTTGCATTTCCAATCAGGGCATATCGTGCAACTACCTGCGGAAATCCCATAACTTTTTCATCCACAAATGCTCCAGTTTATTTTTTCACTGTGCCTTTGTTACGCTGCAGCCCCTCTGGACAGCAGCAATGTGTTCAGATAGAACCATAGCTCAGTTGTTAGAGCATGAGACTTAATCTCAGGGTCATAGGTTCAAGCCCCACCTTGGGCAAAAAAAACTCTACATTGCAGGAGGTGGTTGAACTAAATGACCCATGTGGTCCCTTCCAGCTCTACAATTCCATGATTGTAATATTCTAACCAACAAAAGCAGGCTAAATCCACTACCAATGTGGATTTGTGTCCAGAACACAGCTGCAATAAATCACCAGAGTTAAGGGGCCCAAAGTATCCCCACCATGTATTTGAAAATATCAAGCGTTTCCCTGCATAAATGACACAGGACAAAACATGCAGCACAATGCAATAAAAGACTTTTATTATTTGCTGTGTATTTACATTTTCGTCTCCCAATTTTTATTTCTTCTTTATGCTATTTAGGGTATTCTTCGGCAGGGGTAGGCAACCTAATGCCCATGGGCTGGAAGTGGCCCATGGGGGTCTTTTAACCAGCCCAAGAGCCGCCCTGAACCGAGCTGCCCGCTCAGCGAGTCCACGCACACCATCTAAACTGATGCAGACGCTGGAAATAGCGTCTGTGCAGGCGCCAGAAATTGTGGGTGCGCACGCTCACAATCTGGCCCACAGAGTGATCTCTGTTGGACTGAATGGGTCCAGGCAAGGTAAACCCTGCCAACCCCTGTTCTTCGGATTCTTCTTTTTCTGAGGGTGTTCTGAAAGATAAGTTGGAGAACTGGTGTTCTGGGGGTTGCCTACTCCGGATGAACGCACTCGGCATCATTGTAGCAGCTGTCTGTGGAAGAAAGGCAGTATGCTATGGTCATGACTTGTAGCAGTTAATGTGACTGTTATGTACTGAGCTGAATTCTAGAACAATAGGGTCTAGAATGCAGCAGTCTGATTGGTCCACAGGAGCCACCCAATCCAGCTCCAGGTGGAAGTGAAGCAGCGACCTGATTGGCCTGCAAGAGCAGCCAATCAGGCTCCTGGATGAAGTGAATCAGCAACCTGATTGGGCCACAGGAGTAGCCCAGAATTAGCCAATCACGTGGGGACCATTGTGTAAATAATGTATATGCAGCAGACGTTTTGGGGAAAGATTCATTCCTTGCTACTATGAGCTGAATAAAGATCATGAAATTCACACTTGAATATATTTCAGTGACTTTTCTGACTCACGTTCCCCCCTCTTCCTCTCTCCAGGACTCCCTCTTGGTGAGCTTCATCAGATACCCTTACCAACACCGCAGCATGTGCCTGGGACTGCACACTTCCCATCTGCACCGCAGAAGTCCCAGCCAGACATGCAGGGGTCAGGCAGGTCATTTTCCTCCAGGCAGCGCAGAGTTTCCGGGGTGTCAATGAGGCAGCCAAATTCTTCTCCGCAGCAGATGCGGGGGCCAAAGCAGTTTCCTTTCTCTTCAGGACCACAGGTGATGCACTGAGAGACAGAGAGTGAGGGGTGGTGCTGAGTTTGAGTTTGGCTACGGCAACGTGACTACAGGTATGCTCACTTTAGGTTGCTGCTAAAGGCACAAGAGCAGACCAGGCTCTTTTCTTCCTATCAGTTGGCAACGCTGCACTGGTCTGTGTGCAGAGAAAGTGGTTAAAAGCAGCAGGGCTAGAAGCTTCCTATCAGTTGGCAACGCCTGTTGTATCTCCCTCTCATATAGACATATAATCTATGGCAGCGCACTCCCCGTGTGTTCAGAACACATCTAAAGCACCTAAACAATCCTGGGAATTGTAGTTCGTTAAGAGTCCTGAGGAGGACAGTGGGTGGCGCTGTGGGTTAAACCACAGAGCCTAGGGCTTGCTGATCAAAAGGTCGCCGGTTCGAATCCCCGCAACGGGGTGAGCTCCCATTGCTTGGTCCCAGCTCCTGCCAACCTAGCAGTTCGAAAACACGTCGAAGTGCAAGCAGATAAATAGGTACCGCTCCAGTGGGCAGGTAAACGGCGTTTCCATGCGCTGCTCTGGTTCGCCAGAAGCGGCTTAGTCACGCTGGCCACATGACCCAGAAGCTGTACGCCGGCTCCCTCGGCTAGTAAAGCGAGATGAGCTCCGCAACGCCAGAGTCGTCTGCGACTGGACCTAACGGTCAGGGGTCCCTTTACCTTTACCTTTAAGGGTCCTGAGAATTGTAGCTCTGTGAGGGGTAGACTGCCATTCCCAGGATTTGGGGTGGGTGCGCTTTAAATGTCCTTTAATGGCATGGTTGTCTCTGCAGCCTTGAGTGAGCGTTCCTTCACTCTTTCGCTATAGTAGTTGCACATCCATAAGGAGCAGAGCTCCATCCCTTTAGAGCAGCTAACGGGTCTGAGAGGCAGAGCAAAGCAGAAAAAGGATTAAGCACACAAAGACACCTTTGGAACAATTCCCCCTTAACTAGCAAAGAAGCAGAAAAGTAGTTTCTTTCGGAGACTGGAGCATCAATTGAAATTTGCAGGTGCATCAACTGAGATCCCCCCCCCTCTCTCTCTCCTACCTGTCTGATTTCTGTGTCTGGGAATGCTCTCTTTTCTTGCCTAGTCCAGATCTGGATGTAGGAAGCTGAGGACAATGTGAGTAGGCAGAGGACATAGACTGGAAGAGATGTCTCAGGCATCTTGGTGGGCATGCAAATCTCTCTCGCAGGCTGCCTTCCTCTCCTGGCTTCTGCCTCCTGCATCTGCCTCCTTCCTGGACCACCTCCCTCTTTATACCCTTCGCAGCTTCCCTTTGCATCCATGCAACACTTCTGTCATCATGACCTCAATGGAGGCCCCGCCCTCTCACTCTGGCCCCGCCCCCTCAACTCCCTCCCTCCCTTTGCATCCTCCTTCTCTGCCACCATTGCAGCCACCACAAAACAGACATACTTCCAGAAGCTCAGGAATCAAGAAGACAAGAAATTTAAAAGAAGAATGGGAAATGTTTATAATGTATATACAAAATCATTGGAAACAGGTCAAAACATTAGCATTATTTTAAATACACTAGTAGGTATAGAAGGTATTGATAACTTAGGAAGATGAAAAATTGGAGAAGTATTGATATGCAGCTGAAAATAGAATCAATAGGACCCATGGAAGGGATGGGGGGAAGCCAGGAGATTCAGAGTAATCTCGATATTTGGATTTTGTACTATTTAATGTTGTATGTTTATTTCTTTGAAAATCAATGCAAAAGATTTTAAAAAGAAAAGAAAAAAATAGAAATGTGCAGCCAGAACGTTGGAGCCCAAACAGGGCATCTGGGATTGGTATCAGAAGCCCAAACAGCTTCAGTAAATCTAGGGTGTCCCTCTTCAAATGGGACAGTCCTACAGTATGGGCTTTGACCCCTTGGTTCAGGTAATATTCCACATGAACACCTCTTGTGTTAGAACAGTGGACTGGCTCCAACAGTCATGGGGTTTTCTTCTTTTTGCTAATCTTGCAGGTAGGAAACTGAGAGTCATATTATCAGGGCCGGATTCAGGTTTGATGAAGCCCTAAGCTACTGAAGGTAATGGGGTCCTTTATATGTCCAGCTGTCCTTTGTCAACAACAAATTGTCGCTGTCTTTTGTGTTGAATATATGCTATATGGTAATTTATGGACCTAATAGGTATCTAAAGCCATTTGCACATGCGGAATGTAGGCACCCTATATAGAGAAATGAGCAAACCAGTGATATTTTAGGGAGCAGGCTAGCACCATAGGAGCCTACACAAAACAAAATACTGTTGCTGTATGTAGGTTTTATTTGTTTTTTATCTTATATTTTGGAAATGTACATCCAGTTTTTTCCCCTTTTATTTTTTTGCGGACCCTCAAGAGAGTGAAGCCCTAAGCTATAGCTTGTTTAGCTTATACGTAAATCAGGCACTGTATATGATTCTCTTTCATTGAGATTCCTGCCTTGCAGGGGGATGGGGGCCCTTTTGTGTCCCTTCCAACTCAGTGATACTGTGATTCTATATCCAATGCTGCTATTCCACTCACTCAACAGACTTCGTCTTCCTGGTGAAATCCCCTGCTTTTGTTGCCTGTAGCCCCCGGCACACCCTCAAAATCTGCTCCAGAGTATTGGAGGCCTCTCTAGAGCACATTTTGGGGTTGTCCTGCAGATACAACACCGAGGACTTCATCTTGGACACATGCTTCCCCAAGTACATACCTGTGGTATACCTCTATGCATGTGCAGAGAGCATAACCCAGTCCCACTGGGGATAAACCACTAAGCTGCAAAGAATTCACATAGGCACACTTCCCTGTTGGGTCTTCATTGCAGGGGTCGGGGTGGAGATGGGACTGATTCTTCCTCGTTTTCAGCCACCCTAGCTTCTCTGTGCAACATTACTCCAGGGGATGAGTAACCTGCCTTGCACAAGAAGGAAAGTGTGGAAGGGAGATGTGTTGGCGATCTGAAGTGAGCTACCCACGTTGCGGAAGTCCCCCCAGGTCCGTTCACCACACAGAGGCAGCCTAAGGTCCCAATAGTTTACTGTTGAAGAAGACAACGCTTCAGTAAAACAGTTCCAGATACATACAGCTTTTGCAGATACATACATACAAGTAGAAAGCATCTCTGCTGCTCCAGCAGGTGAAGACGTAACACAGGGTCCAAATCAATACTTCCGGACAGACTCCTTCACTTCACAAGATTGAACCCAACACACAGCACAAGACCCTGGACACAATGAGCTGATGTGCCAGAATTACTTATATTGATGGCATTGGGTTGCTACCATAGCAACTGGCTTGGCTGACCACGCGCCTGTTGGCTTATCTTATTCTTGGGGTGATTTACACTCATGAAGGAAATTAAACTCTTCCTCCGTGTCCAGTTTTTCTACAAAACAAACTACCTCTGCTCTTTATTCCTGCAGGCATGTAACAGAGAAAATGCTTTTGAAAATGAATTATAGTGGTACCTTGGTTCTCAAATGCCTTGGTACTCAAACAACTTGGAACCCAAACACTGCAAACCTGGAAGTAAATGTTCCAGTTTGAAACTATTTTTGGAAGTCGAATGTGCTCCGTTTTGAGTGTCACACTTCTGTTTTGAGTGTATGTCTGTCTGTTTTTGCTATTTATTTTGTGTTTTTGTTTTTGCGGTTCTTTTTTATTTTGTTTTTGTGACTGTGTGGAACCCAGTTCAGCTACTGATTGATTGATTGTGTGACTGCAGTACGTTGTTTATTGCTTTCATTTTATGGATCAATGGTCTCGTTACATAGTAAAATTCATGTTAAATTGCTGTTTCAGGGGTTGTTTTTAAAAGTGTCGGGAATAGATTTATCCATTTTGAAAGATACTCGGAGTCGAGTGTGAATTTCATGCTCTTTATTCAGCTCATAGTAGTGAGGAATGTAGTTCCCCCAAAACGTTTGCTTTATATACACTATTTACACAATGGGCCCCACGTGATTCGCTAATTCAGGGATACTCCTGTATGCCAATCAGAGTGCAGATTCACTTCCACCTGGAGCTGGATTGGGTGGCTCCTGCGGACCAGACTGCTGCAATCTCAATCCTATTGTTCTGGGACCAATCAGACTGCTGCAATCTCAATCCTATTGTTCTGGGACCAGTCAGACTGCTGCAATCTCAATCCTATTGTTCTAGGACCAATCAGCCTGCTGCAGTTTGGATCCTATTCAACTCAGTACATAACACCCCTCCCCTCTAAGTTCCAGTCCTGCCTGGGAGGTTGCATCCATAGTCCTCAAGGTACGCTGGTCGCCTACGTGTGCGTTGCGGCCTGGGCTGTTCCCTGGTCAGGGGTTCTGGTTCTGGCTCATGTTCTGAGGCTGCTGGTTGTGATGGGGCTGTTTGGTCTGGCGCAACCAGCTCGCTCTGTCGTGGCTCTGGTTCTGGTGCCCTCCCGGCCTCGCGGGTCCTCTCAGTATTTACTGATTCTGCCTCCCCTGCCGGCCCCTCCTGCTCTACGGGTCTCAATGCCCCACTGTTCCCTTGGGACTCCTCTGACCTGTCCTCCTCCTGGTTTTCTCCTGGGAATCGTCGCCGTAGCTGGTCGCAGTGGCGGCGCCAGCATTGCCCCCCCTCTGTTAGCACCTCGTATGACACGGGGCCCGTCACCCTGGTGACTGTGGCGGGTACCCATGCCGGGCCTGCCCCAAAATTCTTTGCGTACACTGGATCCTGGGCCACAAAGGTCCGGGGGTTCCTACCTTCACCCACCACTACCTCATCCTGAGCTCTGTCGGGGTGGACCGGCGCCTTGCAATCCAGTCTGATTGCAAGGCGCCGGCCCATTAGTAGTTCAGCGGGGCTCCGGCCAGTCGTTGAGCTGGGGGGTGCTGTGCTGTGCTGTGCTAGAAGGAATGTGGCAAGGCGGTACTCCCAGTCCCCTTGCGTCATGCGGCGTAGGGTGTCCTTGGTGGTCTGCACCATGCGCTCTGCTTGGCCATTGGTGGCAGGGTGGAATGGTGCTGAGCGGATGTGGCGGATGCCTATTCAACTCAGTACATAACACATTTTGCATTAGTTTCTATGGGAAAGTGCGCCGTCTGGAACGGACTTCCGGAATGGATTAAGTTTGAGAACCAAGGCACCACTGCATTGGTATCAACAAGGAGGCAACCAAGTAAGAATAACCCTTGCAGGTAAGTTGGTGCCAAACATATCAGATTTATATGGTTCCACAGAGCAGAACCAGTGAAATTTAATAGGTACAGAATCTCTTTCCTTGCTACATATAGCAATTGCTTGTCCGTATCAGATTTGTATGGTTCCACAGAGCAGAACCAGTGAAATTTAATAGGTACAGAATCTCTTTCCTTGCTACATATAGCAATTGCTTGTCCGTATCAGATTTGTATGGTTCCACAGAGCAGAAAAGAGGAGGTGTACCTCACAGCAGAACATACCCGTGCCTGGATATCCCCATAGGCCCTCCCTGCCACACACATAAAAGAGGGATGACTGACAACTGACCCCCTTGAGATATCCAGTGCCTAGCTCCCCAGTTGCATGGGAGTGGCAGAAGATGCTTAACTCTCATCCTTTTGCAAAATGTTCAACAGCTGCATTGGAGACATTAACATGAGACTGTTGGGTGTGAAGGCTGTTTGCTACCTCCATGTTTTAATCCAGGGGCTTCCAACGTTGTGCGCATTGGTGAGTTGACCCTCACCAACCCTCCTCCCTCTGTTTTGCAGTGTTGTGGTTTGTTTGGGCATAAACAACTCCCCCCCAGCTCCGAGCAACTTCTCCTTAGGTGCCCCCACACCACCCCTGCAGTGTGGTTCCCAACAGATGACGCTTCCCAGACCTGACACCCACAGGGAATGACCTTAGGAACATGGCATTAATATGCAAGGGGGAGTTTTCTGAATTGCAAACGTGTCAATGAACCCCTCTCAGAGGGCCCATGGCTGCCTGGGCAGATCAGCATGGCAGATTCTGTGGAATCCCCTCCCATCAGATGTCAAGAAAATAAACAACTACCCGACTTTTAGAAGACATCTGAAGGCAGCCCCTGTTTACAGAAGTTTTTAATGTTTGATGTATTTATTGCCAGTATTTTCACTGCCAACTATTGCAAAGGGTCACATGATCCAATGTTTACATTTCTTACCATTGTATGTATGAGGGTGGAACTCATGTCGACAACTTCCGCTCTTTGTTCTCTCTCTCCAGACAGAGAGGATGTGTGAGAAGACGCTCTCACAGCACACCATTATTCTTTCGTTTTGTTTGTTTTCTTTGTTGTAAATAAAATGCTTAATGCCACATTTCCTGCACAATCTTGTTTTTGCTGACTCTTCTAAAGCGTGCACATATCTTTCAGATGTGTGTCGCTGCAGTGTATGGGACTCCGAGAACAAGGGGAGCGTCCTGTGACCTGTTATCAGTTATGGGCCCAGAATTGTGTGATTTATGGCGACATGATGGAATGTGGCTCAAGTCCAGCTGCAAATGAGGCACGTCTGTTTTGCTGCTAGTTTGCTGATTAGCCTGAAAGAGAAGTGCTTTGCCAATCATAAATCTCTGCTGTTGTGGGATGCATTTTCTGGCTGAAGAGAATGGTAGAAATGGCCGCAACACAGGGTGGAAACGAGGCTTTCACATTCCTTGCCTTGATGCGACGAATTACGTCACATGCAGCTTTCGAATGGAGAGTCTGCTGCTGCATGAGAAGCTATGGCATGTCATGTTGAAGGATGCCCCAGCCCCACTCACGGATGCGTGGACTACTGCAGATTTGAGGGCCAGAGGCACGATTGCATTAGGAGTCTGACGCCCAATTAATCAATCTGCAAGGTAAGAAGACCGCACAGCAGATGTGGGATGCTCTCAGAGAGATCCACCTGAGAACAGCTGCTGGCTCTTCTATCACATATTTTAAGAAGCTTTGCTGAATGCAGCTTCAGCCTGGTTGTGATCTGGAATCACATCTGACGCAGCTAACATTCCTTAGGGAGGAGCTTAAGAAGTGGGGAGTGATGCTTGCTGAATATGTTTTCTGTTTCATGATTATCAACAGTTTGGATGCAAGCTTTGATTCAATTGCTGCTCAGCTGTCCCAGCAGCACAGCTAACTGTTGATCATGGGGTGTGTGTGTTTTGCTTAATGAGATGGATCAGAGAGTAGCCATCAATCATTGCCAGGAGAGGGCTACTAGCAACGTTCCCAAGCCATCTGCACAGAGTCCATAGGGTGCCACAGCTTTTAAAGCACAGTGATGCTTCAACTGTGAAGAAGTGGGACATCTACAGAAGTTTTGTAAAAAGCGCACTAAATCTAAATGTGGTTCCAGAGGATGGGGTGGGGTGGGGGGAACCCCAGGGACCCGCCCAACCCAAAGCTTTGATCACACGCTGTTCCAGTAAACGTTTGCAGTCGTCTTTTGTCACTGACTCAGGCGCCATCCAACATCTTTGCAAAGACAGAAGCCTGTTCATCCAGCTTGAGATGCAGGAGGGAAAGATTCATCAAGCTGATGGAGGGCTGTTGCAGAGCAAGGGAGAAGGGACTGTGTTTCTTAAAAGCCTCAACACAACAATCAAGAACGTATTATGTCCCACACCTGGCAGATAATCGTCTGAGCGTACTGCTGCTCACTTCACAAGGTTTGTGAGTGTGTTTCACTAAGACCAAGTGTGAAATTATCAAGGGCAATGAGGTCGTTTTGTATGGCAAATTTGAAAAGAGTTTATTTCTGTTGCCTTATTATACCTGATGTTCATTCTAATGCTGTAAATGATGAGCAATGTTGCAATATGACAAAATGTGAAATTGCATGATAATTGTGTACATGATTACTGTCACAAGCTAGGTCATTTGCATTTTCAGCCATTGCTAAAATGCCGGGTTGGGTTGAGGGCATGTCCTTGAAGAATTGCAAGTACCACATGAAATGCCTTTCTTGTGCTGAAAACAAGGTCAAAATGGCTCCCAAGGGAAGAATGGCCGGGAGGAAGGCTTCATCGCCTAATCAGTTCTTTCATGCCAACCTTGTGGGACCTCTAGTTCCCAAGGTAATTCACGGTACTTATTTATTTTTTGTCTTCATTGACCAATCTTCCAGATATGTTTATGTCTACATGCTGGGTCATAAAAGTGATGCTTTTTCTAGGTTTAAGCGTTTCTGTTGCATTGTTGAAAAATGTTCATGATACCCAGGTGAAATGTTTGTTCACGGATAAAGGTGGAGAGTTTTGCTCAGCTGGATTTGAGCAATATCTGGCTGAACTTGGCATTGAGCATCAAGTTTCTTGTCCCAGGTCACCATGGCAAAATGGTCTCTGTGAGAGAGTGAATCAAACACTCCAACAGGGGATGAAGGCTTTGCTTCATGATGCCAACTTGCCAGACCCTTTTTGGGGAGAAGCTGTTAACTGTTTTGTTTACTGCTACAATCGCAGGTTCTCATCGGACATAGGTTGCACTCCTTATGAAAAGCTGTTCCAGAAAAAAAGCCTTTCATCAAACACCTCAGAATTTTTGGTTCAGATGTCTGAGTTCATGCACCTCAGGACAACAAGTTGAGCAAGCCTGGTTTGCATGGCATATTTCTTGGTTATGAGAAAGGTGCTTATCATGTGTTAATGTCTGATACCAAAACAATAAGGTTGACTAGGAGTATTGAATGCAATGCAAAATGGGACACTGTAGGGTGAAAGAGAAGAGTGCAAAATATGGTCTGAGGCTCAACATTAAAAAAACTAAGATCATGGCCACTGGTCCCATCACCTCCTGGCAAATAGAAGGGGAAGAAATGGAGGCAGTGAGAGATTTTACTTTCTTGGGTTCCATGATCACTGCAGATAGTGACAGCAGCCACAAAATTAAAAGATGCCTGCTTCTTGGGATGAAAGCAATGACAAACCTAGACAGCATCTTAAAAAGCAGAGACATCACCTTGCCGACAAAGGTCCGTATAGTTTTCCCAGTAGTAATGTATGGAAGTGAGAGCTGGATCATAAAGAAGACTGATCGCTGAAGAATTGATGCTTTTGAATTATGGTGCTGGAGGAGACTCTTGAGAGTCCCATGGACTGCAAAAAGATCAAATTATCCATCCTCACTGGAAGGACAGATCCTGAAGTTGAGGCTCCAGTACTTTGGCCACCTCATGAGAAGAGAAGACTCCCTAGAAAAGACCCTGATGTTGGGAAAGATGGAGGGCACAAGGAGAAGGGGACGACAGAGGACAAGATGGTTGGACAGTGTTCCCGAAGCGACTGGCATGAGTTTGGCCAAACTGCGGGAGGCAGTGGAGGATAGGGGTGCCTGGCGTGCTCTGGTCCATGGGGTCATGAAGAGTCGGACACGACTGAATGACTGAACAACAACAGGGATTTTTCAGTGTCACCCTGCTTCTGATAATACAGCTCATGCATCTGATGTTGATCGTGTAGGAGATGGTGATGATGGTAGTGATACAGACACAGCCGATTACGAAAGCACCAAAACATCCCTCAAACCATCTGATGAGTCTGATACTGAATCAAAGGTACCCCTTTTCACTACAGGATGGCTTTCTCCAAAGAAGGAAAGACCTGATCTTGAGGATTTATGTATCATACGCAGGAGCGAAAGAGCCACTAAAACTAAACCTCCTAAAAGGTATGATGGTGAGTATGCTAACATGGCTATTGCTAACATGGCTCTTGCTAGCAATGCAAAACAGGTTTTTGAACCTGAAAATTTCCAAGAGGTTCAAGGTTTGTCCTCAGAGGGTGCTGAGCCTCGGCTTAATGCCATGAAGGCTGGACGTGATTCCTTAAAGAAGAAAAATACTTGGGAATTGGTTCCAATGCAACCTTCCATGAAGTTAATTGATAGTCGTCGGGTCTTTAAGGCCAAGACTCACCAACATGGAAAGGTAATTCGGCACAAGGCGAGACTAGTTGCTCGTGGTTTTTCACAGATTCTGGATCAAGATTACCACGAGACCTATTCACCAACTGTGAAATTTGAAAGCATAGGATTAATGCTTAAAATTGCCACTGAAGAGAAATTGAACGTTTCTCATCACGATGTCAACACAGCTTTTTTTGTACAATGAATTGGCTGAAAATATTTACATGCTACCACCTGATGGTATGCAAGTGAAACAGGGAATGGTGTGTAGTCTTAAGAAATCCCTTTGGTTTATTTTCTTACTGTGCATTTCTAACACTGCAGCCCCTCCAGACAGCAGCAATGTGTTCAGATAGAACCATAGCTCAGTTGTTAGAGCATGAGACTCTTAATCTCAGGGTCATGGGTTCGAGCCCCACCTTGGGCAAAAACACTCTGCATTGCAGGAGGATGTTGAACTAGGTGACCCACATGGTCCCTTCCAGCTCTACAATTCCATGATTCTATTATTCTAACCAACTAAAGCAGGCTAAATCCACTACCAATGTGGATTTGTGTCCAGAACACAGCTGCAATAAATCACCAGAGTTAAGGGGCCCAAAGTATCCCCACCATGTATTTGAAAATATCCAGTGTTTCCCTGCATAAATGACACAGGACAAAACATGCAACACAATGCAATAAAAGACTTTTATTATTTGCTGTGTATTTACATTTCCGTCTCCCAATTTTTTATTTCTTCTTTATGCTACTTAGGGTATTCTTCGGATTCTTCTTTTTCTGAGGGCGTTCTGAAAGATAAGTTGGAGAACCGGTGTTCTGGGGGCTGCCTCCCCGTGGGCTTCAGTAAAACTGCTGCTTCCCCTGTTGCTGCCTGTTTGCATTCGCCATGTGCATCAGTTTGAGGAGGAGATCCCCTGCCGAGCTGTCCAGCAAAGTTAGGTTCCTTTCAGAGGGCATTCGACTCCTGCCGCTGTTTTCATCCATGCACGCTGCATCAGTGGTGCAACCCTCTGTGGAAGAAAGGAGTAAAAAATATACATGAAATTTTCTGTGCTTTAATCTTCTGGCAAGCCTTTTGAGTTGGTCACAAAGTCTCCCCTGGTATTCTTGCAGTGAAGCTGGTAAAATGTGGGCTAGGGGGTGTGAACTGTTAGGTGGATTTGTAGCTGTTTGACTAACTGAGCCCCAAAAGGACTCACCAATGGTTCCTCACAATCCTGGGAGAAAGTGACAAATGGGGTGCTGTAGGGTTCTGTCCTGGGTCCGATGTTGTTCAACAAGACTTAGGTGAAGTCATACAGGGGATGATCATCAAATTTGCAGATGACACCAAACTGGGAGGGGTAGCTAAGACCTCAGAGAATCAGGATTGAAGATGAGTTTCACAGATTGGAGAAGTGGGCCCAAAGTTTTTTTTTAAATGAATTTCTGTAGGTACAGTCATACCTCGTGTTAGGGCCACTGTGGGTTGCATTCGGCGCGGGTTACGAACGTGCCGAACCTGGAAATACCAGAATGGGGTATATCCAGGTTCGGCGGTTCACACATGCACAGTCATGCACAATGACGCCACGGGCATGCGCAGAAGCGGCGCTGCTGGTTGCGTTCTGCTCATGATGTGAATAGGGCTCTGGAATGGATCCCGTTCGCATCCAGAGCTACTACTGTACAAATGTAAGGTTTGACACGTAAGCAGGAATAACCAGATGCACAAATATAGGATGGGTGACACCTGGCTTGACTGTAGTACATTTGAAAAGGATCTTGGCGTTTTAGTAGACCACAAGCTTAGAAGGAGAGAACAGCGTGATGCAACAGCCAAAAAAGTGAATACTGTTCTAGGCTGCATCAACAGAAGTCCAGTGTCCAGGTCAAAGGAAGTAACAGTGCCACTCTATTGTGCCTTGCTCAGACCCAACCTGGATGATTGTGCCCAACTCTGGTCACCACAGTTTAAGAAAGATATTGACAAGCTGGAATGTGTTCAGAAGAGGGCAAACAGGGTGACCAAGGGTCTGGAAATCTAGCCTTATGAGGAATGGTCGAAGGAGTGTTGGGTATGTTTAGCCTGGGGAAGAGAAGACCGAGAGGTGATATGAACCGTCTTCAAATATCTGAAGGTCTGTCCCATGGAAGACACAGCAAGATTCTACTCTGCTGCTCCAGGACCCAAAGGAATAGATTCAAATACAAAACAGGAGATTCTGACTAAACATTAGGAAGAACTCTCTGAGCGCAAGAGCCGCTTGGCAGTGGAACTTTCTAAAGGTTAGTTGGGTGGCCATCTGTCTTCTATGATCTAGTTGGGATTCCTGCATTGCAGGGGTTGTACTAAATGACCCTTGGTCATGACTTGTAGCAGTTAATGTGACTTTTCTGACTCACATTCCCCCTCTTCCTCTTTCCAGCACTCCCTCTTGGTGATCTTCATCTCCCGCACACGGATACCCTTACCGTCATTGCAGCATATGCCTGATGCTGCACACCTCCCTCCTGCACTGCAGGGCTTCCCTCCGGCCTCGCAGGGCGAAGGCAGGTAATTTTCCTCCAGGCAGCGCAGAGTTTCCGGGGTGCCAAAGTAGCAGCCAAATTCTTCTCCGCAGCAGATGTTGGGGCCAAAGCAGTTTCCTTTCTTTCCAGGACCACAGGGGATGCACTGAGAGAGAGAGAGAGACAGAGAGTGAGGGGTGGTGCTCAGTTTGAGTTTGGCTACGGCAACGTGACTACAGGTATGCTGAACTAGATGGGTGTTTGGTCTGATCCAGCAGGGCTCATGAAAATCCATCCAGACCAATGTTCCCTGTCCCACAGCAACAAGCCGGATGCTGCCAGGTACCCCACAAGCAGGGGAATCCCTGTCCCTGCCTTAGCTGCTAGTATTTAGAGATATATTGCCCCTGAAACTGGAGGTTCCATCCAACCATGTTGGCTAACACAGCCCTGTTCCCCAGGATTGATTTCTCTAATTCCCCGTTCAAAACCATTTGAGGCTACACTCCTATGCATATTATCCTGGGTGACATCCCACTTAATGTTACTCAAGGTAAACACACTGAATTTAATGCACATTATCATCCTACCTTTTCTTAAAGGAGTTCAAGGTGGTGAACATTCCCCTCCCCCTCCCCATTTCATACAGGAGTTGTATTAGTTAATCGTTTCATATTTAAAATTCCTCACCACATCTACCAGGCAGAGTGATGTGCCTCTCTCTGAATCTGTTTCTTTTTAGCAAGGTTCAGAAATGGACTTTCTTTTTTACTCCAATCACACCAGGAATCTTCATTTGAACCGAATGCAAATGTGAACGTTTAGCTCAACAAGCTGACCCTCACCAATTAGTTTTTTTATTTCTTTAACAAATTTTGTATCCCGCTTGATTGCAACGAAGAAGAGTTTGGATTTGATATCCCGCTTTATCACTACCCGAAGGAGTCTCAAAGCGGCTCACATTCTCCTTTCCCTTCCTCCCCGACAACAAACACTTTAAGCAGTTTGCAAAAAAGTATTAAAATCATCTAAAGAAAAGAGAAGTGTTTTAAGTAGGTGCTGAAAACAGTACTGCAAAGGGAACTGCCTGGTGTCAATAGGCAGGGAGTTCCAAAGTTTGTGTTTCCACAAAACACAAAAGGCTGATTGCTTGTAACAGTGCCAGTCCCACAGATTGAAGCCGTTGACTGGGCATATCTGGGGTAAGAGAATCATTCAATTATTGCTTAACACGGATGAAACACCTTTGATGCACCTCAGTTGTAAATGGTTACTTCTTTTGCATTGCTTTTATTCATTCGTAAGAGGTCTCTTCAGAAGAGCAGCACAACTTAATATGAAACGGCTGTTTGGAGGAAATGGGTTAACTTGAAATTGTGCTACAATGGAAGAATCGCTTTGAACACGGAGCATCTAAAAGCCAGGGCGACAATTCCTTTTTCCTACGCACACCTACTGGAATGAGTTTGCCAACTTTTCCGCTGGCAAGTGCAGCTCCCCCTTTAGCTTCTGCCTGATGTGCAGATGCCATGCAATAATAGACAGTCATGCTGGGAAAACCACCTGCTACCTTTAAGTTGCTGTTAAAGGCACAAGAGCAGACCAGGCCCTTCTCTTCCTATCAGTTGGCAACGCTGCACTGGTCTGTGTGCAGAGAAAGTGGTTAAAAGCAGCAGGGCTAGAAGCTTGAAGTCAGGGATGGTGGACATGCGGCTCTCTAGCTGGTGCAGCATTGCAGCTCACATCAGCCTCAGGGAACATGGCCAAATGCCCCGGAGGATACTGGGAGTTGTAGTTCAACAACATCTGGAGGACCTCAGCTTCCCCACCCTTGCTTTTGGCGATCAAGGTTGCAATCCTGTACTTACTTACCTGGCTGAAACAAAATAACCAAGTTTGTCATTGGTATGAGCTTTCGTGTGCATGCACACTTCTTCAGACACACTGAAACAGAAGTCACCAGACCCTTATACTATATATAGTGAGAGGGTGGGGAAGGGTATTACTCAGAAGGGTGGTGGGAATGAGTGATTGGCTGATGAGAGTGGTAAACCTGCTGACTGTTAACAACTGCAATTGGTCTTACAGGGAAAAGCAATGAACTCAATAAGGCTTACTTTTGAGTAGCTATGTCTAGGCTTGCACCGCACTCACATTTAATTATCGAAGCATCAATTGCATGTGCCTCACTGAAGAGGCCTTTGCAAAGGAAAGCTCTTGCAGGAAGGCGGAGAACTCGCTATGCTGCTTGGAAAAAGAGCATCAAAAGGGAGTAAATGCTTCAATACGAGTGCTGGTATGAAAAATGCTTATAAATCTAATCTGCAACGTTTCTAGTGCGTGAGCTGCGCACAGAGCATGACCTCGTTGCTTCCCTCGAGGGAGGGTTTCACAATGTCCAGCTCACAGATAAATAAAGCAGGGTGATTGAAACATATCTAACCTATGGGTTAGTGGCAAGCTGTGGGCCAAATCTGAACCCCAAGCAACCACACTTGGCTCTGCTAGCGCTGCAAGGGAATAGAAGCACAGAGCAGGGCAGCGCTTAACACAGGCTATAGAAATGGGCCGGCTTGGAAGGTTCCAAGCTGTGCTTCGAGATCCCCACACCTTTACTAGTAGAGGTTTTGCCTCTTTCTGAGATTGTGCCGTAATAAATGTAGATGCATCAGCATCTCAACAATCTAAGACACAAACTAAAGTCTTTCCTAAGTTGCTTACTGTCGTATCTCCCTCTCATATAGACATATAATCTATGGCAGCGCACTCCCCGTGTGTTCAGAACACATTTAAAGCACCTAAATAATCCTGGGAATTGTAGTTCGTTAAGGGTCCTGAGAACTGTAGCTCTGTGAGGGGTGGACTGCCATTCCCAGGATTTGGGGTGGGTGCGCTTTAAATGTCCTTTAATGGTATGGTTGTCTCTGCAGCCTTGAGTGAGCATTCCTTCACTCTTTCGCTATCCGTAGTTGCAGCACCTCTCTCACTTCCACAAGGAGCAGAGCTCCATCCCTGCAGAGCAGCTAACAAGTCCGAGAGGCAGAGCAAAGCAGAAAAAGGATTAAGCACACAAAGACACCTTTGGAACAATTCCCCCATAACTAGCAAAGGAGCAGAAAATCAGTTTCTTCCAGAGACAGGCGCATCAATTGAGATTTGCAGGTGCATCAACTGAGATTCTCTCTCTCCTACCTGTCTGATTTCTGTGTCTGGGAATGCTCTCTTTCCTCCCCGAGGGCAGTTCTGGATGTAGCAAGCTGAGGACAAGGTGAGTAGGCAGAGGACATAGACTGGAAGAGATGTCTCAGGCATCTTGGTGGGCGTACAAATCTCTCTTGCAGGCTGCCTTCCTCTCCTGGCTTCTGCCTCCTGAATCTGCCGCCTTCCTGGACCACCTGCTTCTTTATACCCTTCCTAGCTCCCCTTTGCATCCACGCAACACTTCTGTCATCATGGCCAGGATGTTTATTTTCTCTGCCCCCACCCTCCTCCGCACAACTCATACCTCCCCTCCCCTCCAAGCTGGACTTGATATCACATAATAATTGAACCAATTCAGTGCAGAGCCAAGCTCAGGTCCCCAAAGTCTTTCTCTCTTGTTTATTTTATTTTATTTTCAAGTGGCGCAAGAATATTATTAATACGTGCATCATAATAAATTTGAGTAGGATGGATTGCAGTACTGGAGTACACAGGGAGGGGGGTCTGCCTGAGAATAGGAGAGATGCCTTCTGGGTGAATTTCCCCCCCCCCCCCGCCCTTGTGTGCCGTACTTCTTTTTTTCAGGCGTCGAAGACAGCAAATACAAATTTCTGGCAACAACTTCTACATAATTCCACTCATCTTTATACCCTTCCCTGCGGTTTGTGGAATAATTTGGCTGCTTGAGCCCTTGCATTCAACAGGGGACGCACAAATCTGTCAAATCTGTCAAGGCCCTTTCCACCTGGCCTATGGGGCAGGGCCCCCACTCCCCAGCCCCACTGAAGGGGCTCCTCATGAGGCTGGAGGAACATCACCCGGCTATTGTTTTAGTTACTGATTGATTTGAATATGCTGTACACCGCCTTGAGATTTTTTATTAAAAATATAAAGCGGTATAGAAACAAACAAACAAATAAAATTTTGGTTTCTCGGAGTTTCTCATGTTTCCAGTCCACATTGTGTTTCAGTTTTTTTTTTTTTTTTAAGAAGTCCTCATGAAAATTCATTGGAATTTTAGAATTCCTCAGAACATAATCTGTATGAAATTTTGCCTAATATGCACATTTTTGCAAAGCAATGTGCAGTTTTTGCATGCGATTTCCACTTATATATACCCAACGCATGCAGTTCGGGGCACGCTGCTTGGCTGCGGAACTGCATTGTGAAATTTGAAGAAGGGCGAGTTTCAATGGATCGCTGTGTTTTGGTTTGCATATTGTTCTGCAAAGTGAGAATTAGTTAGGGCTCACCTTTAAATGCCACCTGAATCTAAAGTCTCCCCTATCCTTAGCTTTAGGTGGCAGATACTGTGGGGCTGGAGATGGAGAGGGCTAGGTGTTTTCTACGCTGGCTGGCCTGTGCTCCCTAAGGGAGCCTCCTTCCCTCAAATGCACTGCAATACAGCATCCCATCTCTGGTGTTGAAGGAATACTTTACTACCAACTTTTGTGCATGGATTTGGTGAGGGTGTCATCTGGCCCTTTGCCTTAGGCACGCAGGTCCTGCTTGAGCCATCAAGAGTCTCACTGCCATCCCAATGTAGGCCACATCTGGCACGGTGCATCTTCCCTCCTCCCATGGGCTGCTTGTTTGACGCTAACCCATGACGGGGCCTTTTCAGTGGTGACTTCCCCATTGTGGAATGCCCTACCTGGTGACGTGAGCCCGTCTCCATCATTATTAACTTGCAGGAGGTATTTGAGAACTTACCCAGGCATTTAGTGGCCGAGGAACACTGTCGCCGGCAACCTCAAGAACATTGGACGGAACTGTGTTTTTAACTGAAGTTGAACTGTACAGTACTAGAAAAGTTCTCAACTAATTATTTCTACAGTGTTTCAAACTGTTTTGTAATGTTTTTGTTTGTAAGTTGTATATCTGCATGCTGCCCTGCCTCCTCAGGGAAGAAGGACAGGATATTATTATTATTATTATTACTATTATTAAACAATAAAGTAAATAAATAAGGCCAAATGACCTAATTATTTTTCTTTCTGCCAGGCAATTTTTCTGCAAGCACCAAGCAGAACTGGAGGCTGGGATGTGTATTTAAGATCTCGAGTGTTAGCAATATACAAATTTATTTAAATGCAACCGCTTAATGAATTAAAAGACAAGTGAATGAACAACTAAAAATCCTGAATTCAGGGACGTCCCTGGAAAATAGGGACACTTGGAGGGTCTGCAGAAGGCCAATCCTCCTTTGCAACTGATTAACTCAGGTGCATAGCTGTCAAGTTTTGGATTTGAAAATAAGGGATCAGCAGTCTCACCTATCCCGGGGACAGTCACATGTCAGTGGTGGGCGGAGCCAGAAGCAAAAGTGGGCGGAGCAGCAATGTAAACTCCAAGCGGGCTCGGGCTCGGAGTGGAGCAAAGAGGAGGGCAGCCAGCAAAGAGGAGGGCAGCCATGTGCTCCGCGCGATGGAGCCCCATCGTCTTCTTGTCTGATCCCATCAAAACAGGACAGGAAGCAGCAGCTGCTCAAAGGCAGCCAGGCTCCACCCACCAGCTAACCCTATTGGCCGGCTGAGGGGCTCGGCGGCAACGGATAGGGGCTGATGCAGGGGGAGGAATACACCCCCCTGTAAGCACGGGAAACGGCTCCCACTTGCTTTGAGGGCTGAGGCTTTTCTCTCCAAGTAGGCGAGGTCTTCCCACCCAGTCCCTGGCCAGCAGGGGAGGAGCTGCTTCCATTAAAAAAGGGAAATTTAAGGGAAATAAAAAATAAGGGAGAGCAGCGGGAAACTGCTTGAAATAAGGGAGAACCCCGGGGAAAACGGGATACTTGACAGCACTGCTCAGGTGTGGGGAACCTCCAGGTGTGGCTAGACTACAATTTCCATTGGCCTCAGCAAGATGGCCAGTGGGCAGGCATGATGGGAGTTGCCGTTCCCCACACACGCTTGGAGAAAAGGCCTACCTCACGTATTTGTGACAGCATTTTGAGTTAGGTATACAATAGCGTTTTAAAAATATGAGTGGAGGATCTTTCCTTGGGATTGAGAGGACATGTTTATGCACTGTTGCCCCATCTCACACTGCTGGTGAATGTTAATCCCTGCATTTCTGACTTAGTTTTATATCCTGCTTCAAAATCCCTTACTCCTCCGTTCTGGTACTCATTTCTCCCTTCTCAAAAAAGTTCATTGGGAGCTGAGTTAGATGCCTCGAGTTGGAAGGTAGACTTGCCACACATCTGGAATTCCCCAGAAATACTTGGAATATCGCCGCCGCAAGCAGTCTGGGAAAGTGTTGGTAGTGTTGTTTTTGCCAAATTTCCTCGGAAATAGCTCAAAAACGGCCAATTCCTTTGTCCAAAAAAGTTCAACAACATTTCTGTCTGGATTTTCACTTTTTGAAATATGGCAACCCTATGGAAGGAAGCCAGGTGAGAACAGGGGGGCACACATCTGGAATTCCCCAGAAATACTCAGAATATTGCAGCCGCAAGCAATCTGGGAAAGTATTGGTAGTGTTGTTTTTGCCAGATTTCCTCAGAAATAGCTCAGAAACGGCCAATTCCTTTGTCCAAAAAAGTTCAACAACATGTCTGTCTGGATTTTCACTTTTTGAAATATGGCAACCCTATGGAAGGAAGCCAGGTGAGAACAGGGGGCCAACCGCGTATATACAGTGACTTGCACCAACCGCGTATATACAGTGAGAGGAAAAAAGTATTTGATCCCCTGCTAAATTTGCCCGTTTGCCCTCTGATGAAGAAATGACCAGTCCATAATTTTAATGGTAGGTTTACTGTAGCTGTGAGAGACAGAATAACAACAGGAAAACCCCCAGAAACCCAGAAGACAAAAGTCAGAGATTGATGCGCATTATAATGAGTGAAAAAAGTATTTGATCCCCTGTCAACCAGCCAGAGGGCAAAGGGGCAAATTTAGCAGGGGATCAAATACTCCCCCCCCCCCTCACTGTATAGTTTGAATATCATAGAATCATAGAATCCTAGAGTTGGAAGAGACCACAAGGGCCATCCAATCCAACCCCCTGCCAAGCAGGAAACACCATCAAAGCATTCCTGACAGATGGCTGTCAAGCCTCCGCTTAAAGACCTCCAAAGAAGGAGACTCCACCACACTCCTTGGCAGCAAATTCCACTGTCGAACAGCTCTCACTGGCTTCTTTAGGCACCTTCCTTGTTTCCGTCTCACTGGTATTGCCTGAAGTTGTGCTTTTAATATCTCCCTTTTAACAAGCTCCCAACCATCATGAACTCCCTTCCCTTTTAGTATTTCCGTCCATGGGATTTCACCCAGCATTTCCCTAAGTTTTCTGAAGTCGGCTTTCTTAAAGTCTAGAATTTGAGTCTTAGTATGCTTGGTTGCTCCTTTCCGCTGTATAATAAACTCCAGTAGAGCATGGTCACTCCCACCTAATGATCCTGCCACTTCTACCCCACTAACCAGGTCATCACTATTGGTTAGGACCAGATCTAAAATGGCTGATCCTCTTGTTGCTTCTCCCACTTTCTGGACAATGACATTGTCTGCAAGGCCAGTGAGGAATCCGTTCGACCTTATGCTCTTGGCTGAGTTTGACATCCAACAAATATCAGGGTAGTTGAAATAAATAATTTCTTTGTCCCCAGGACTAATTGGGATAGTACCCTTGGCATCTCACCAACAAATTCCCAATGACCTTTTTTTGTGGGCCCTGCCCACGCCTCGCTCCAAGAAGAATCCCGGAGAGGATGTCTCTCTGCCAGGTTGCAGATGGCATCACCACGCAAACACCACATCCTGATGGCAGTGCGGCCGTTCAGCCCCGGCTCATGCAGCCAAAACTCATCCCCCACAAAAATCCCCATCTGTGTGAGGATGAACGACTTCCACGATGGCCTTCTCCGGTTTCTCCTTGTGGGTTTGGGAGGAAAACGAACTGCGAGAGCTCAGCTTCTAACCCCAGCACACAGAAGCCGAGGTGGACTTCTCACTGACTTTAAAAGCTGCAGCAAGAAGCGCCAGTATCTTGCCCGCTGCAGATTTCGCTCTTTGCACTTGGCAAACTTCGCCAGCAGAGTTGTCTCCATCTGTGTTGGCCAAAGAGTTGAGTGTGCTTTTAATACCCTCCAAAACCAGAGTGTGGCAAATCAGAAGATCCAGTTACAGGTATCCAGTTACAGTTCCTGCTTGGCAGGGTGTTGGACTGGATGGCCCTTGTGGTCTCTTCCAACTCTATGATTCTAGGTAGGTAGCTAGCTGTTATGTACTGAGTTGAATAGAATCCAAACTGCAGCAGTCTGATTGGACCTAGAACAATAGGATTGAGATTGCAGCAGTCTGACTGGTCCCAGAACAATAGGATTGAGATTGCAGCAGTCTGATTGGTCCGCAGGAGCCACCCAATCCAGCTCCAGGTGGAAGTGAATCTGCACTCCGATTGGCATACAGGAGTATCCCGGAATTAGCCAATCACATGGGGCCCATTGTGTAAATAGTGTATATAAAGCAAACGTTTTGGGGGAACTGCATTCCTCACTACTATGAGCTGAATAAAGAGCATGAAATTCACACTTGACTCCAAGTATATTTCAGTAGCTGTGTTGGTCTGCCATAGTCAAAACAATTTTTTTTAAAAAAAAAAAAAATCCTTCCAGTAGCACCTTAGAGACCAACTAAGTTTGTTCTTGGTATGAGCTTTCATGTGCATGCACACTTCTTCAGATACTTCTTCAGAAGATGACCTTGATGGAGGCCCCGCCCTTCTCACTCAGACCCCGCCCCTTTCACCAAGGCCCCGCCCCCTCAACTCCCTCCCTCCCTTTGCGTCCTCCTCCTCTGCCATGATTGCAGCCACCACAAACAGCCATACTTCCGGAAACCACCACCACTTCCGGAAGTGTGGTGCCGGCTTCTGGAAGTACGTCAGCTGGAAAGCCATGGCCAAAGGAGGGAGAAGAGTGGCCAGGCATGGGGGAGAAGTAAGAGTTCGAGCCTTTTGGACCCATTTTGGGACCCTTCCTGCGCTGTGGTGTGAGCCAGCAGATTTGTGCCACAGCACAGGACTGAAAAATGTGCAGCCAGGCGAAAGATGTGGGACATAATTACAGACTGGGAGAGGCTATGGAAAATAGATTTGAAATTTAGGGCATGTTCTTGATTGAAAGTACCGGTAAATAACATGAAAAGGATGCACCAGTTGTATTTGACCCCAGTAAAATTAGCAAAAATGTATGCAACAAGCACCAATATATGCTGGAAATGTAAATAGCCTTTTATCATATGTGATGGAGCTGTAATGCAATTTTAAAAAATTCTGGGAAATGAAGCTGATGGACTATGCCGAAATGGCGAAATTAACTGGGAAGCTCAGGAACCAAGAAGACAATAAATCTAAAAAAGAACGAGAAATGTTTATAATGTATATACAAAATCATTGTAAACAGGTCAAAACATGAGCAGGATGTGGGGCCCTAAGCTATAGCTTGTTTAGCTTATACGTAAATCTGGCACTGAATATGATTCTCTTTCTTTCATTGAGATTTCTGCCTTGCAGGGGGATGGGGGCCCTTTGTGTCCCTTCCAACTCAGCAATACTGTGATTTTATATCCAATGCTACTGTTCCACTCACTCAACAGACTTCACCTTGCCTGGTGGAATTTCCTGCTTTTGTTGCCTGTAGCCCCCGGCACACCCTCAAAATCTGCTCCAGAGGATTGGAGGCCTCTCTAGAGCACATTTTAGGATTGTCCTGGGGACAACAGGGAGGGGGAGATACAACACCGAGGACCTCATCTTGGATACATGCTTCCCCAAGTACATACCTGTGGTATACCTCTATGCATGTGCAGAGAGCATAACCCAGTCCCACTGGGGATAAACCACTAGGCTGCAAATAATTCACATAGGCACACTTCCCTGTTGGGTCTTCATTGCAAGGGTTGGGATGCAGATGGGACGGATTCTTCCTCATTTGCAGCCACCCTAGCTTTTCTGTGCAACGTTACTCCAGGGGATGAGTAACTTGCCTTGCACAAGGAGGAAAGTGTGGAAGGGAGATGTGTTGGTGATTTGAGGTGAGATTCCCACGTAGCGGAAGTTGCCCCCAGTTCCGTTCACCCCACAGAGGCAGCCTAAGGTCCCAATAGTTTACTGTTGCAGAAGATAAGGCTTTAATAAAACAGTTCCGGATGTTGATACATACAGCTTTTGCAGATACATACGTACAAGTAGAAAGTATCTCTGCTGCTCCAGCAGTTGAAGACGTAACACAGACTCCGACTCCACACTTCCAGACAGACTCCTTCACTTCACAAGACTGACCCCAACACGCAGCACAAGACCCTGGACACAATGAGCTGATGTGCCAGAATCACTTATATTGATGGCATTGGGCTGTTACCATAGCAACTGGCTTGGCTGACCATGCACCTGTTGGCTTATCTCATTCTTGGGGTGATTCACACTCATGAAGGAAATTAAACCCTTCCTCCGTGTCCAGTTTTCCCAAAAAAACAGACCACCCCTGCTCTTTATTCCTGCAGGCATGTAACAGGGAAAGTGCTTTTGAAAATGAATTCTTGGTATCAACAAGCAGGCAGCTGTGTAAGAGTAACCCTTGCAGCCAAGTTGGTGCCAAATTTATTGCTCTGCTTTCCTTTTGACCACATCAGCAAGGCTGAGAGGGGGTCTTGACATCTGGGCAGCCCAGGACCTCCATCCACCCTGCCCAGGTTTGCATACCAGGGAAGTCATTTCCATGCTGTTAAGGCTGTGGGTTGTCTTTGTCCATGGAGTTTTCTTGGCAGGGATACTTTGGCCACCTCATGAGAAGAGAAGACTCCCTAGAAAAGACCCTGATGTTGGGAAAGATGGAGGGCACAAGGAGAAGGGGACGACAGAGCATGAGATGGTTGGACAGTGTTCTCGAAGCTACTAACATGAGTCTGGCCAAACTGCGGGAGGCAGTGAAGGATAGGCGTGCCTGGCGTGCTCTGGTCCATGGGGTCACGAAGAGTCAGACACAACTGAACAACTGAACAACAACAACAACAAGGCTGTGGGTTAAACCACAGAGCCTAGGGCTTGCTGATCAGAAGGTCGGCGGTTTGAATCCCCGCGACGGGGTGAGCTCCCATTGCTCGGTCCCTGCTCCTGCCCACCTAGCAGTTCGAAAACACGTCAAACTGCAAGTAGATAAATAGGTACCACTCCGGCAGGAAGGTAAACGGCATTTCCATGCACTGCTCTGGTTCGCCAGAAGCGGCTTAGTCATGCTAGCCACATGACCTGGAAGCTGTATGCCGGCTCCCTCGGCCAATAAAGCGAGATGAGCGCCACAACCCCAGAGTCGTCCGCGACTGGACCTAATGGTCAGGGGTGCCTTTACCTTTTAAGAGGCACATTCTGTTGTATCGCAAGACAGACAGATGCCAACAAGTAAAATAAAATAGGTACAGAATATCTTTCCTTGCTCCATATAGCAATTGCTTGTGCATATTGGATATGTATACAGTGGTACCCCGGGTTACTTACTTAATCCGTTCCGGGTTACAGTATGTAACCCGAAAAGGACGTAACCCGAACAATTCGTTCTGTGCATGTGCAGACCGAAAAGACAGAAAACCCCCGAAAAATGCTCTGTGCATGCGTAAATCGCGAGCGCATTGGGTTGCACTTCCGGGTTAGCGGAGTTTGTAACCCGAAAAGTACACAACCCGGAGCGTATGTAACCCAAGGTACGATTGTAGTTCCACAAAGCAGAAAAGAGGAAGTGTGAAGGCTACCTCCATGTTTTGGTTCAAGGACTGCCAACGTAGTGCCCATTGGTGAGTTGACCCTCACCAACCCTCCTCCCTATGTTTTGCAGTCTTGTGGTTTGTTTGGGCCCAAGCAACTCCCCCCAACTCCGAACTTCTCCCCGGATGCCCGCGCCACGCCACCCCTGCAGTGCGGTCCCCAAAGGAAGCCGCTTCCCAGACCTGACACCAGCAGGGAATGACCTTAGGAACGTGGCATTAATATGCAAAGGGGAATCTTGTGAATTGCAAACGCGTCAACGGACCCCTCTCAGAGGGCCCGTAGCTGCCAGGGCAGATCAGCATGGCAGAATCGTCTCATCTTTCAACAGGAATTATTAAAGGTCGCTGTTCGTTGTTTAATTAAGAGGAAAATGAGGAGCGGAGGGGGCGAGGGTAATGACAGCTTAGCAGAACATCACATCCGAAATTCCTGCTGTGTGCAGCTTGCTTCAGAAGGAGGGGAAGGAGTACAAAACAGGTAAGCAGAGAAGGGAAGGAGGTTTATTTCCGGCGAATAAATTTGGGAGAAGATGTGTTGTGAGAAGGTACGGTGCTCATACATCTTTATGAATGTAAAGTTGTTTTTTTATTTTATTTTTATTTTTTAAATATCATTTTTGTTGTTTTTATATAAATACATTGGGAAAAAACTTTCACATTTGTCTTTCCATTCATTTAACATTTTGGCCTTTTAGGGCCGTGACTTCCCTCAAACCCTCCACATGATTTTCTAATATAGAATAGAATCATAGAATCCTAGAGTTGGAAGAGACCCCAAGGGCCATCCAGTCCAACCCCCTGCCAAGCAGGAAACACCATCAAAGCATTCCTGACACATGGCTGTCAAGCCTCTGCTTAAAGACCTCCAAAGAAGGAGACTCCACCACACTCCTTGGCAGCAAATTCCACTGTCCAACAGCTCTTACTGTCAGGAAGTTCTTCCTAATGTTTAGGTGGAATCTTCTTTCTTGTAGTTTGAATCCATTGCCTCGTGTCCGCTTCTCTGGAGCAGCAGAAAACAACCTTTCACCCTCCTCTATATGACATCCTTTGATATATTTGAACATGGCTATCATATCACCCCTTAACCTTCTCTTCTCCAGGCTGAACATACCCAGCTCCCTAAGCTGTTCCTCATAAGGCATCGTTTCCAGGCCTTGGACCATTTTGGTTTCCCTCCTCTGGACACGTTCCAGCTTGTCAGTATCCTTCTTGATACTGTCAGTATCAAGCTTGTCAGCATCCTTCTTGATATCTATTTCTTTATACTATATTTCTTAACTCAATCATTGCTTTAAATCGTCATATCCAACTTAACCACTGTAATTGCATATTGTTCCATCCCGGGGGGGGGGGGGGCAGAGACACACTGTTTTTATTAATGGGGGATGAGAGTGTGAAAGGAGAAAAGACAATGTGGCAAAGTGGTTGGACCAGGAGGCATGAAGTTCACTAGGTAGCCTCAGTCCAGTTACGGCCAGTTACAATCCCTCACCCTAACCTCCTTTGCTGGGTTGTTGTAAGGATAAGAGAGTGAGAGAGATGTCCATGTGTGCTGCCTTGAGCTCATTGGAAGAAGGGGGGGGGGTGTAAATAATGTTAGAAAAACTGGGCACCTCCCCATCTCTCTTCTGAGTGGTGGCAAAATCCCAGGGGGTTCCCAGCACTCACCCAGGGTCTGTGTCCCTTCGGAGAATTGAGGCACAGCGGAGACAGATGTAGCTTTAAGAAATATGGTTTATTCACCTATTTACACCTTTAGTCTGCATGGAGGGAGTCCAGATATTACAGCATGGTCATTTCAAGAGGGGGCTGTCGCCCACAGCAGTGCAGCTCTGGAGTCCAAGGCATCACTCCTAGCCAGCCTGCCCAAGATGGATCCAGTCTTTCTTCTCCCCCCTTATTCTTCTCCTCAGCAACTCTTGCTCAAAACTCTCTTTCCCTGTCACCTGATACCATGTTACTATGGCAAACTTCCAAATGCCCGGTTTCTGTCCACATTTCAGGGCAAGGAAGGAGGACAGTTAGAATCATAGAATCATAGAGTTGGAAGAGACCACAAGGGCCATCCAGTCCAACCCCCTGCCAAGCAGGAAACACCATCAAAGCATTCCTGAC
The DNA here is from genome assembly GCF_009819535.1 of Lacerta agilis. Taxonomy (NCBI): domain Eukaryota; kingdom Metazoa; phylum Chordata; class Lepidosauria; order Squamata; family Lacertidae; genus Lacerta; species Lacerta agilis. The sequence continues at coordinate 68,401,994 of NC_046320.1, forward strand.
AGCATTCCTGACAGATGGCTGTCAAGCCTCTGCTTAAAGACCTCCAAAGGAGACTCCACCACACTCCTTGGCACCAAATTCCACTGCATTGCCCATAGCTCTCAATGGCCTCTGCAGCTTATATTTCTCCCTTCACATGCCAAGTAATCAAAAACTCATAGTTTATTTATTATTATTAATTTCTAGGGTTCCGGAGGGGCAGTTCCTCCCAATCTATAACACCATGATAGATTCAATCTACATTGGATAATGATACAGGATTGCAGCTGCAACTTCTTTGGAAACCAAGCAAACCACAGTGGCAACTTGGTTCTCAAACATAATCCGTTTTGGCAGAGGCGTACCAAGCTGCTTGGCTGCCGGGGGCGGGGCCTCGCTCCGTAGTGTATGCATCATGACATCATGCGGGCTGCTGCAGACATGCGCAGTCTGCCAGGACTCCCAAACTGCCGCCTGGCACCCCTTCCGTGTGGCGGCTGCTCACGCGGAAGGGGTGCTGGGCGGCGGCTTGGGAGTCGCACTCGCGGGGGTGGTGGTGCAGAGTGTCACCCTCCCAGGCTGGAACCTGGGGCGCCCCACCCCCAATGCCCTGCCCTCGCTACACCACTGCATTCTGGAAGTCTGTTCCAAAACCAAAGCGTTCCAAAACCAAGGCACACTTTCCCATAGAAAGTAATGCAAAATGGATTAACCCAGACTTTTTAAAAAAAAACCTAAAACAGCAATTTAACATTAATTTTACTATCTAATGAGACTATTGATCCACAAAATGAAATCAATGAACAATGTACTGCAGTCACACAATCCATCCATCCATCGGTAGCTGAACTGGGTTCCACACAGTCACAAAAACAATACAAAAAAGAGCCACAAAAATGCAAAATAAATAGCAAAAGCAGACAGACCTCAGCATAACACTCAAAACGGAAGTGTGGCACTCAAATCGGAAGCGTAACACTCAAAATGGAGCGTGTTCGGCTTCCGAAAAACGTTCGCAAACTGGAACACTTGCTTCCGGTTTTGCAGTGTTTGGGATCCAAGTTGTTTGAGTACCAAGGCGTTTGAGAACCAAGGTACCACCGTACCGCCTTATCTCAAATCGCCAAGAAAGGTGCCGAGATAGAAAAGGTGCAAAAACTCCAACCCTGCAATAATTGCAGATCATTTTGCTTTTTCGCAGGCATGCAAGGAGGAAACCTCAAGCTTGATGGGTGACTGTAAGAAAGTGGGTGGGTGGGGGGATGTCACAAAGAGACGGGAGATGTTTAAATTGGTGCCACTCCACTTTCCTGCAGCAGCCGAATCTATAGACAATTATATCATCTGAATGTCCATTTGGCAGTCAGGGCAGAGGATTGGCGTGCCTGAGAAGTGGCTGTCAGAGTCACTTACAGGGAGACGGGGAAATTAGTGGACATTACGCTTTTGAATCACGGCTCAGCAATTTATGCCGAAGGATGAAAAGTCATCTTCATAAAATAGCCACATGCACTCTTGCTGAAATGGCCATAATACAGTCTTCACCCATGTAAGAAATTAACATCTGGGCAGGGTGGGGGGAGGCGGGGAGGCAGCAAAAATGGCTCACACAGGAGAATCAGTGTCATACTGACCCAAGTCTTGTCCACCAGCCTCTCTTGCTTAAACAGACAGCATCTTGTAAGGCGCTCAGACTTCCAAGCTCTGCTTTTTTCAGGATGTTGTCTTAATGCACCTCTGCATGAAGGTGTAACTCAAATGGTCCAATCCCTGGCATCTCCAGTTAAAAGAATCCTGTAGCCCCCAAGGCTGCATTAAGGTGGGCTTGTTCCACTGCTTTTTTTCTAGAAAAAGAGGGGCCAGAGCTTATCACGAACTTCTCCCTTGTTCTCTTAAAATAGCAATGCCACCCCTGAGAGGTGCCAGAGCTGAGCTTTGGTGAGCTCTGGCTGGAAAAAAGCTCTAGTTGGTTCCCAAAATAGTGCTCCCCCCACCCCACCTCTTTCAGGTATACAGAGCCAAAGCCACTTAGGGCTTTAAAGGTCAGTACCAACACGGTCTAAACCACAGAGCCTAGGGCTTGCTGATCAGAAGGTTGGCGGTTCGAATCCCCATGATGGGGTGAGCTCCTGTTGTTCGGTCCCTGCTCCTGCCCACCTAGCAGTTCGAAAGCACGTCAAAGTGCAAGTAGATAAATAGGTACCGCTCCGGCGGGAAGGTGAACGGCGTTTCCGTGCGCTGCTCTGGTTTGCCAGAAGTGGCTTAGTCATGCTGGCCACATGACCCGGAAGCTGTTTGCAGACAAACAACGGCTCCCTCGGCCAATAAAGCGAGATGAGCACCGCAACCCCAGAGTCGTCTGCGACTGGACCCAACGGTCAGGGGTACCTTTACCAACACTTTGAATCGTGCTTGGAAACGTACTGGGAGCCAATGCAGATCATTTACGACCGGTGGTATATGGTCTCGGCGGCCGCTCCCAGTCGCCAAGTCTAGTTGCCGCATTCTGGATTAGTTTCCAAGACAGTGTGGCGGTTCGCTCAACCTGCACAGGTCCCCCAGACGTTTAACGGTCCGTTGATACCTGCGCTCACCACTTTGTTAATTAACCGCTGCCACCAACCAGTCTGTCTGGTATTTACTTCACTCAGTTCAGTCAAGGAGAATATTGGAACAAAACTGTTTTATTTGAAGTTTGGTACATAAGCATGTGGTTTCTGAATAAACAGTTCTTTCTTGGTTGTGTTCTTGTTAACAGCAGTGCCCAACGATTTCTCCCACCCCTATTCCTACTCCTTCCCTTGCCACCCTCCTTCCTACCTCTCAATACCCACAACAAGCCCCCAAGACAAAGACAAAGACCAAGACCCTGACAAAAGACAAAACTAAAGACAAGACCAAAAGACCCCCTTCCTTCCCTGGGAGGGGTTTATATAGCCCACATAACTCCGCCCCCTAAAGGTTCTTACTGGTTATTCCTTTTAGCTCCTTCTTGTTGTTGTTCAGTCGTTCAGTCGTGTCCGACTCTTCGTGACCCCATGGACCAGAGCACGCCAGGCACGCCTATCCTTCACTGCCTCTCGCAGTTTGGCCAAACTCATGTTAGTAGCTTCAAGAACACTGTCCAACCATCTCATCCTCTGTCGTCCCCTTCTCCTTGTGCCCCCCATCTTTCCCAACATCAGGGTCTTTTCCAGGGAGTCTTCTCTTCTCATGAGGTGGCCAAAGTACTGGAGCCTCAACTTCAGGATCTGTCCTTCTAGTGAGCACTCGGGGCTGATTTCTTTGAGAATGGATAGGTTTGATCTTCTTGCAGTCCATGGGACTCTCAAGAGTCTCCTCCAGCACCATAATTCAAAAGCATCAATTCTTCGGCGATCAGCCTTCTTTATGGTCCAGCTCTCACTTCCGTACATTACTACTGGGAAAACCATAGCTTTAACTATACGGACCTTTGTCGGCAAGGTGATGTCTTTGCTTTTTAAGATGCTGTCTAGGTTTGTCATTGCTTTTCTCCCAAGAAGCAGGCTCCTTCTATGCCATTCCTAAGTTTGGGTGATCTCCACAGACAGCAATGGAGTTTCTCACACCATCACCACATGGCTAGGATTCTTATGGTGTGTGTGTGTGTGTGTGTGTGTGTGTGTGTGTGTGTGTTTGTGTGTGTGTGTGAATTGTCCATTGGCACCACTGGAGATTATTTGTAGCCACCCCCCATCCAGGCATTGCCCAGTCCCAGACCTGCTTAGCTTGAAGCAAGCTGGTGCCTTCATAGATCACCTCCGATCACCTTCAAAACTTTGCCGCTTTTGAAACCCACCTCAGAAGTTTCCAAGTGAATCAGTGAATTATCACATGGAAAGGAAGAACTCCGTTTTTTGTTGTTGTTTTTTTAAAGCTGACCGCTGCCCCAAGTGTGGTTTCTAGACTGAACGAACACACTGCGAGACCAGACCAGACTTCCGATTACTGTATCTTAAAATTACATTAGCAGGAATTATCCACCCTTAAATGACTCCGTCTCCAGAATGATAATGTAGGAATGAAATATTAAAATGCAATTACACTCTTTAAAGCCAAGGGAGGTTAATGAAAATGTTTTCCAAGTTAAGGAAGACTCTCTCACACACAGCCTGGAATAACTTAATGAAATCAGTCAACGCATCAGCCCAGAGGCTGAAGGTGAAAAACAACTGCTATGGGTTTGCAGGGAGCAAGGATCCCCTAAAATTGCTGGGCGCCAGATTGTCCCCATAACTTCTGAAATTAATCAATGTGGGGTTTGAGCAAGGGATTTAGCAAGGCCTGAAAAATAAGTCAAGCCAGGTGGTTTGGAAACTTCAGCTGGTGCAGAATTCGACAGCCAGGTTGCTCACCGGGGCAAGATTGTTTGAGCATCTTACATTTATCCTGGTCCAACTGCACTGGCTACCAATTAGTTTCCGGACCCAATTCAAAGCGGCTCAGGACCGCAATACCTCAAGGACTGTCTCCCCCCTTCTATGAACCAATCTAGACCCCGAGATCATCCTCTGAGGCCCTTCTTCGTGTGCCTCCTTCTCGAGAGGTCCGGAGGGTGGCAACACAAGAACAGGGCCTTCTCTGCAGTGGCTCCCCATTTGTGGGATGCTCTCCCCAGGGAGGTTCAGCTGGCACCTTCATTGCACAGCTTTAGGCTCCAGGGGAAAACGTTTCTCTTCAACCAGGCTTGGGGCTGATTGACATCCAATGCCCTTTTAAATGTTCCAGTTACAGGTAGGTAGCCGTGTTGGTCTGCCATAGTCAAAATAAATAAATAAAATAAAATAAAAATTCTTTCCAGTAGCACCTTAGAGACCAACTAAGTTTGTTCCTGGTATGAGCTTTCGTGTACATGCACACTTCTTCAGATACACTGAAACAGAAGTCACCAGACCCTTATATATAGTGAGAGAGCGGGGAGGGGTATTACTCAAAGGGTGGTGGGAATGGGTGATCAGCTGATAGGTGTGGAAAACCTGTTGATGACTGTTAACGACTGCAATTGGTCTTACAGGAAAAGGCAAGGGGTGAGATGGCAACAGGTTTTCCACACCTATCAGCCAATCACCCATTCCCACCACCTTTCTGAGTAATACCCCTCCTCACTCTCTCACTATATATAAGGGTCGGGTAACTTCTATTTCAGTGTATCTGAAGAAGTGTGCATGCACACAAAAGCTCATACCAAGAACAAACTTAGTTGGTCTCTAAGGTGCTACTGGAAGGATTCCCCCCCCCCCTTTTAAATGTGTTGAGGAAGTTGGGGATTATTGGGTTGTCTTTGTACTTATTTTTATTATGCATCTTGTGGGGTTTTTATGTTGAAATTTTGTGTTGTGAAGTGCCCTGAGATCTATGGGTATAGGGCAGTAGAAAAACTTTTAATAACAATAATAACTTTCCCCAATTACCTCCTCTCAGCTCAAACATCGTAGGTGAGACCCACCATAGTATGTGTCGCTGTTGGCTCACTCAGCTGGGCTTCTCCTTCCTCTCTTCTCCTGCTCTCCTCTAAAGGTAAAGGGACCCCCAACCGTTAGGTCCAGTCACAGACGACTCTGGAGTTGCAGAGCTAATCTCGCTTTACTGGCTGAGGGAGCTGGCGTACAGCTTCAGGGTCATGTGGCCAGCATGACTAAGCCGCTTCTGGAGAACCAGAGCAGCGCACAGAAATGCCGTTTACCTTCCCACTGGAGTGGTACCTATTTATCTACTTGCACTTCGTGCTTTTGAACTGCTAGGTTGGCAGGAGCAGGGACCGAGCAACGGGAGCTCACCCCATCGCGGGGATTCGAACCACCAACCTTCTGATCGGCAAGCCCTAGGCTCTGTGGTTTAGACCACAGCGCCACCCGCGTCCCTAGGCACCCTCGAAATCTGTTCTGGTGAGTTGGGGGAGCCCTTGACATGGGGAGGGGAGGGCGGACACAGAGGCAGCTGAAGGGGGTCAAGAGAAACTGGAAGTCCTGTTGCAGAAGCCTGTGGAAATCACCTAGGGCTGGGCAATGTATCATCCATCCGAAACCGGTTTGAAGTCCACATTGTGATATCGGTTTCATAATTTTTGAACTAGCAATATATTGCAAATCATGATGTGTGTGGTATGCAAAAATCAGTGTGTGTGTGTGGGGGGGGGAAGCCAGCCAGTGCCTTTACATAGCTCCATCCTTATTTCAGACTAGAGGTGGGAAGGCCTGGAAAAACCCCGGAAATGGGGGGGGCAGTTCCCCCCAAAACATTTTTTTCCTGGAAAAATTAATTGAAAGAAAAAAAAGTTTGATTATTCCACACACTTCCCCCATTTTTCCAGGAAAAATGGCTTTGGGGAAAAACTGCCCCCCCCATTTTTCAGTCCCCCCCCCCCAGGCCTTTGCCATCTCTATTTCAGACACCGTGATATATTGGCGTATCATGATGTTTTGTTGTTGTTCAGTCGTGTCCGACTCTTCGTGACCCCATGGACCAGAGCACGCCAGGCACGCCTATCCTTCACTGCCTCTCGCAGTTTGGACTTTTCTTTACAGCATTGGACTTTCCTTTCGCTTCCAGGCATATCCGCAACTGAGCGTCCTTTCGGCTTTGGCCCAGCCGCTTCATCAGCTCTGGATCTACTTGTACTTGTCCTCTGCTCTTCCCCAGTAGCATGTTGGATGCCTTCCGACCTGAGGGGCTCATCTTCCAGTGTCATATCTTTTATATGCCTGTTGTCTTTGTCCATGGAGTTTTCTTGGCAGGGATACTGGAGTGGCTTGCCAGTTCCTCCTCCAGATCATGATGTTTAGCTGGTGATATATCATTATACTGAAAGCCAGATATATCGTCCAGTCCTAATGTCACCCACTGCTTTTCAAGGAGAGTTCACACATTCAGCGGTTGAGCAGCCCAGGCTTGGAGATGCAAACATATCTTTGTACGTGCGTGTTAATAAACTACGCTCCTGGCCTTGCGTACAAATGGGATTTTGCTGTTTGCTGTAGCAGCGAAATGACCATTGCGGGAAAGGCAGAAAAATGCCTGGGTTTTAAGGTGGACACCGGGTAGCATGCTCAGCCCGAGCAAAGCCTATGTCTGGCAAACGTCCTCAAATGAGGTATGGTGGAGCACTAATAGGACAACAGGGAGCATCTTGTCGCAGGCAGGGATGCATAATGAAACTCTCTCCCTCTGAACGTTCGCAACTAATGGATGCCGCGGAGGGCAGCAATGAAAAGGCAACACGAATGTCCTTATTGAAGATTGCTTGGGAGAATTCCACTCTAGGAAGCCTACGCCTCCAAATGTGCTTTAGCTACAATGGCTGGGGGTACAAGGGGGTGTTATCTCTCCAGAGGGAGTCACCTGCTTTGATTTTGGAAGGTGTCAGGTTCCACCGACATCTCCCATCACCAATTAAAAAGAAAAGCAAGTCAGCCAGCCGGAAAAGACCAAGGCCTTGGACAACAGCCAACAGTCTTAGGAGAGGACAATGCGGCAAGACCAACCAGTGGCCTTAGCTGTCTCTGAAAGCCAACTTCGTATGTTCATATAGGTTATTGTGTTTGATAGCATAGTGATTGTGTAAAGTTTGTTGTTTCTTAATGCTTTTGTGATTATCACCAGCCGCTTTGAGCTCTTAAGTTTGTTGCTGGAAAAGTGGAGCAGAATATAAAATAAAATAAAATCTAACTAGGTTTGAGGGGAAGAGGGATTTAAATAAGGTGTGTACTTACATTGGGACAGGGGGGTTCTAGAAGCAGGGCCTTTTTAGTGGTTGGCCTATATTTATGGAAGGTCCTCTCCCAGGAAGTATGGCCCCCCATCACTGGTGACTTTTAAAAGAACTCTAAAGACACCCTCATTTCAATCTGCTTTTGATTATGTCTTTAATGACGTTTTGCTGCTCAGCTGAAGGGAATGATGTAGATTTTAATTTAATTTTTTTAATGCATATTTATTTTGCACACTGCCTCGGGAGGGCAATTCCACTGAAAGGCGGCTTGTGAATTAGCAATAAAATAAGCACTTTCCCTTGTGTAAAAAAAACACAAAAAACCCCACGAGATTTGAAAGCCGAAAGGAGATCAGCAACTTCTGACCATCATTTTTTATTAAGGCTTATTATTTCCGCCCCCCCCCCCCGCTATAGCCACCCCTCCTCTCCAGTTGCACAACAGAAATCAAGAGTGACAACAGATGTGTGTGTGCTTGGGCGTAAATACGCTGACTTTTTACAGAGATTGCACAACTAATGAAATTGCCACTGTCATCGTTCAAGCGTCTCATATGGAGAGTTACTTGGTTTTCGGAAGAGGCAACCAATGTTTTCTGCAAGCTCCCCCCCCCCGCCCCCCGGTCGGATGTCAAATTAAGTGGCAGGCACCACATCAGGTGTGCTTTCCTTAACCACCTACTTTCCTTTCTATGACTAAAAAGCCCCCTCTATTGACCAGAAGGCAGGGGAAGTGAGCCACACAGCCCCTCCCTGAGGAACAAGAAGCCGCCGAGGCCTGAGCCACCTGGAAAGTAGCAAAATAACAGAGCACAGTTACACGGACACACCACTTTTATATACAAATGACCTTTTTTAAATTAGAGAAGCATATGGCTTTATTATCCTTTGACCGCTTTAGCTCTGGCACAACGTGCAACGCTGTAGCTGCAGCGAGATTCTCTCCAAGCGCAGCAAGTCCTCTTCAGAACCTCGCAGTTTCCTTTTGAAAGGTCTCCCATCCTGGCACGACTCAAAGGAGATTGGGGGGGGGGGAAGCGTGTGGAAAAGCCACGGGTCTCCTCTGCTCCTTGGTCGTCCCCCCCCTCAACAGCTCACTTTTGTTTTGTTTTCTGTTGGATCATCCAAATTCCAGAGAAAACGTCGCGAGAACGGTGTCAGAAGTGGACCCTCAGGATGTCGTGCGTGGCAACCAGCCTCTTGCAACTCATGCACAGTATCGATAAGGACTTCTGCTTCTCGGCCAAGCAAGAGCGGCACACCAGGTGGCCGCAAGGGAGCTGGTAAACGGGCTCCGTTTTGAAGTACACGGAGAAGGTCCGGGAGCAGGAAGAGCACCCTTGGGCGGAGTCACTTCTACTGTGCTCTGCAAAAAAACAAAAACAAAGGAGGAAGAAGCACACGTGAGTGCCCTTGGGGTCTCCTGGTCAGCGATACAAGCCCAAACAATGGGAATTCCCACTCACTGTTGGAAAAACGCCCTGGGGGTGAGCCTGCAAGCCCCCGGAACTCGGAGCATCCTCCAGTATGCGCAGCTCCGGAGAAGGCATTCTCCCCTCATCTCCAGTGCGCTCAGCGACATAAACCAGCTGGTATTATGCACACTAGTCTTCTAGCTTACAGAGCAAGAAGCTTGAAGCATCGTAGAGCTAATCTACTATTTAATTACACACTATGTACAGAGAAAGGCATAATGGCGTCTGTTTTCTCCAACTCCAGTTTATCATGCTCTTCTCAGACAGACATGTGATTTATAACAATCTTATCTGCAGCATCCGACTGCATGAAATACTAACACTCACCGCAGAGACCATCAAGTGGAACCTTGAGCACCTTTTGCAAGACCCAGCCTTTGGAACTCTGGTCAACATGAGTCGGGAAAGTTTGATGGAATATTATGTATTATTGTTACTGCATTTATAATCCCCCCTTTCTTCCGGGGAGGTCAAGGATGGCGCACATGGCCCCCCCTTCTCACTTAATCCCCCACAACAACCCTGTGAGGTAGGTTAGGCTGAGAGGCAGTGACAGGCCCAAGGTGACCCAGCAAACTTCAGCGCAGGGTGGGGATTCGAACCCTGGTCTCTCCCAGGTTCCTAGTCTGACACTCTAAACACTACACCACCAGTCTGTTTTTCAATCTATTTTGCTATTGTCACCAGCCTCTGGGATGGAGGAAACTATAATCTCTGAATATAGCCTGACTCTCCTGACACATGCACTCAGAACATAGGATCTGTATACATCAAGGAGAATGTCAACATGCATATTAGATAATCAAACAACTCAGAGGATTGATTGTTTCCCCGCCCCCCTAAACATACAAACATTACTTAAGGTCCCACCCATTTGACTGCAAGTGCTCCGCAAATCTACACAAGGCATGCTAATCTTGCAGAGCACACATACCCTGGATGGATGAGGTCCACGGCTTCCTCTAATGGCTCTCTGATGCGGCTTCTCTTTGCAGGAGGAACACCACAACGCTGTGGAATTCACGGCCACAAGATGTGGCTGTGGCCACAATCTTGAGATGTTTTGCTCCTTCTCTCATAAGGCCACTTCTGCATTGAGCAGGAGGTGGATTTGTGGGCGTCACGACCCTACCACGCGCGTAGGGGGTGAGCTCAGCCCCTGCGCGATTGGCAAAATTTCCCCCCACGTCTCCCGCAGGCCGACCAGTCCGGTCGGCCTGGGGGTGTGTCCTAGTCCCTTTAAGCTAGAGACGGGCAGGAAACCCACCCTCTTTGTCCCACTTCCCAGCCGCTTAGGTTCACCCGCCCACCCCACCCCCTTTTTAGATTTAGCTTCGACCTTGCTATGGACTTCGGTTGGTCGCCTTGGTTGGCCGGGGGGCCTGGTAGGACTTTTTCCCTCTTGGACTAGCCAAAGGGTTTTTTCCACCTACCTCGTTGCAATCGCCACAACTCTTGGTTTGGTGGTTAGGCATTGGGAAATTTCCATGGAGGTGAGGAGGGGAGGAAGCGTCATCAACTGCCCCTCAACTGAAGGGTATTCCGGTAAAGGATTCCGGGGGCGTGGCCCTGTCCGAAGCCTGGGGAGCTGAGGGCCTAAGGCACGCCCCTAACGGTGATCACAGGGGGAGTTCCGGCCGATGTACATCACTGGGGTTCCTTACTGGTGGTTAACCCTTCCCTGACTCCCAACACACGGGTTGGGGGCGGATATAGCTGATAGGGTCCAATGCCTAAGCCAATACCGCTCAACGTCCGTAACCAATAAAGTTGTGGCCTTTACGCCCATTAAAATTTACATGATGAGTCTGTGTCATTATTTCCACGGGGAGGGGAGGGACATTGCCACGCAATACTAGAACTCAAGAACATCCCGTGCAGCAGAATGTTGGAAGGTCCAGGACCGGCAAAAGGAAGTTCTTCTTCCTGCAGCACGTGGTTAACCTCACACCCGCAAGAGTGATGGGCACCAACCTAGATGGCTTTAAATCAGTGTTCCCCAACCTTAGGTCTCCAGCTGTTTTTGGACTACAGCTCCCATCATCCCTAGCTAGCAAGGCCAGTGGTCAGGGATGATGGGAGTTGTAGGCCAAAAACAGCTGGAGGCCCAAGGTTGGGGAACACTGCTTTAAATGATTAGACAAATTCATGAAGGGCTACAAGCCAGGATGGCTATGCTCCACCTCCATGGCTGGAGGCAGCCATGCTTCTGAATATCAGCTGCTGGAGACTACAGGAGCCGAGAGGGCTGCTCTTGTGCTCGAATCCTGCTTGCCGGTTTCCCACAAGCAACTGTGTGGCCACCTTGAAGACCAGGTGCTGGCCTAGGGGTGACACTGGCCTGATCCAGGAGGCTCTCCTTGCATTCATTCTTATGAAGCGGTCACTTTCAGGCAGCATTTGAAGTTAGACCTGGGGCTGCAGGTTTCCCACCTGTGCAATCTATGTCTTGCTAGGCTGCTGGGCAGCCGAGGGCTCTTCCTCATGCAACAAGCATTAGGAGCGCTTCGCAAACTTTGCTTCCCACCACCCCCTTTCCAAAAGAGGAAGGCAAGAACCGCCGTTCCCCAGGCCAGCAACCCTGCAGTGTCGTGCTGCCTCTTTACCGTGTCCGCTGCTTGCATTCCATGGGCCAGGGCAGCTGCCGCCAGTGTGTGGTTGCTGCTGGCCTTTCGTCAAGCTAGCTGTGAACAGCGGCATGGAGCTGAGCGCCGAGTTCAAGGCGCTATCTAAACTGTCCGAAAGCCTCTGTTCGTGAGAAAGCAGATCTGCGGAGAGATTTGCAAAATCATCATCATCAACATCTGGAAATAGTCACTCTGGATTTATAAAGGGAGCAGGCAGCAAAACAATGGGCAAGTCAGTCTTTCATGCTGTGCTGCAATAAAAAAATTAAAAAAGCAAGTTTAAAAAATAAAACGGAAGCATTCCAGTGCTCTTCTTCCTTTCTTCCTACCAGCGGCCAGGATCCAATGTTCTCTGTCTGCTAGCGCAAGGGGTCGATAAAAGGAGTTGCGCAGCAGAGGAGTCAAGGCAGAGACTCTCATCTGAATCCCCTCCTCTCCACCCTTCCAAACACATGTTCGATTAATGTTTTAAATCCTAATTAAACATGTGGTCGACCAACACCCAACACCCCCTTTTTCACAGCCCTGGATCACTGTGGGTGGAGCCGCCCCAGGCTGCCTTGACCCACTCAAGGAAAATCGCAGATCAACCTGACCTATGTCCAGAGGCTGTGCGCACAGCCTAGCAATAAGGGGGGGGGAGAGAGAGATGGGATGGACTCGAAAAGAGCACTTGTAAACAAGAAGCAGTGGAGGGAAGAGGGGAAAGTAAATAGATTTGGCAGAAAGTAACCATCACTGATTTGCCACTGCTCGAACGTGGCAACAAACTATGGCTGTGGCGTTATCACGAAGCTAACAAGCCGCCGTGAGCTTTCGGTTGACGGACTTCCTCCTCTTCCTTGAGGCCAGAAGTTGAATAAAAAACAATAACCACAGCTTGCTGTATCATCCAAACCCAACCTTAACTACGGCTGGCTTGAAACAAGCCAACTTCAAACGGAAGTTCAAGACGCTGGCTTGTTTGACCACAACTTGCTGGACAATGTAGCAATTTTTCATTAAGGAAAAGTGAAAGCTTCTTAACACCTCCTTGCAGCTGAGTTGGAGGGTGGCAAGGGGCACAAACCCAAGTCTTGTTGATTTTAAACAGGAAGAAGAAGCCTGAAGACCACGAAAATGTAATGAGCTTTGTGGCAAAATCACAAAGTTATTTATGCATGTTTTAAAAAACAAATACTGAAAATGAAGCTAATCTGTTTTCTTTTCTTTCTTTTTTTTAAAAAGGATACACATTTTGTAACCTCATCTCTGAAACCAATGCATTTCCCCCAGGGGGTGCTCAAGCTTGCATGGTACCGGCACCCGCTTTAAAAAGAAAAAGAAAAAAGTGTGGCACTTACTGCAACAACTTGATGTACCAGCACCTATTTTTCTAGAAAAAAAGCACTGTCTGTAATTGTATTAATTTGAAACAAAATTAAAAAAAAAATCCTTCCAGTAGCACCTTAAGAGACCAACTAAGTTAGTTATTGGTATGAGCTTTTGTGTGCATGCACACTTCTTCAGATACCACAAAAGCATGCACACGAAAGCTCATACCAATAACTACCGGTAACTTAGTTGTTCTCTTAAGGTGCTACTGGAAGGCATTTTTTTATTTTGTTTCGACTATGGCAGACCAATACAGCTACCTACCTGTAACTGTATTATTTTGGAAAGCCGAGGGCACTTCTAGACTACTGTTCTTTCCGAGTGGGATCCAATCACACGCCAGCAGATTTAGGGTGCACAATTGTACCTAATTAGTGCTCTTGGGCAACAAACCACCCTAAAAATTGACTTTTTGCAGTAAGGAAAGTGACGGGGAAAGGAACTGCAAAGTGTGAGATGACGTTTATTTTGATGCAAGGTCATCTCCCCACCATGCAAACAAATTGGGATGAATGCTCAACGAACACAGTTGTCTGGAAATGTGGTGGGATGGTAAACAGAAAGACAGGAGGCAATCCACAAGCTGACAGAGGCGGCCAAAGCTGGGCAACAGAAAACCTGGGGTGGAATACAGCATTTTTACCTCCTGACCACTATAGGGACAAAAATACTAAAATATTCAGTGGACACTGCCCAGTTCTGTTTCTTATCTTTGAAATGATGGGGTCAAAAGACTCTTTTAGAGAGGTTCTCAGATACTTTTAGGATCAGAATTCCCTATTGCCCAATGGAGATGTGCAGAATGAACAGGCCTGGAAATATCAAGGACTTGACTCAAACGAAACAGAAAAGGAGGCAAACAGTAATGGAGGTCATAAGATTAACCAGCAAAAGAATGCAGCAGAGCCAAGAGGAAGGATGCGTCCAAAACAGAAGACAGCTCCCTGTGAAAATGGCCTGGTCATGTTGCCACTCTAACCATCTTACAGCTGCAGCGACAAAGGCGTAGCTTATTCCTGCTGCACCAGTGCTTAATTTTCCAATGCTGAAAATGTTCCCATTTTGTTAATTCATTGGTAATAATCTATGGCTGCCAACTGCAAATGCAACATTAGGCAAGCTGGACAGCTTCAAGGTTTTTAACTGTTATCTGTTTGCTCTCCAGGGCAGTCTTTGCCAACCTGGTGCCCTCCAGATGCTTATTTATAAAAGCATTTCTGTGCTGCCTTATCATAATGGTGTACAACGTTAACAACTTAAAACATCATCCCAAATGATGCAAATAACCATTAAAGTGACTGGTTAATCAATTTAAACTGCTGCACGGGCCCATTGCCAGAAAAATGTCCTCAAGAGATGTTTGAAACTCAAAAGGCAAGGATGCCGGCTGAACCTCAGCTGGAAGAATGTTGCACAGCAATATGAGACCAGCAGAACTGCATGCCTGACTCCCTAGTTGAAGCCAGCCAGGCCTGCACAGCACTGGGGACAACAACGCCCCTCTGAATGTTCTTGGTGCTGCCAGGAGCAGATGGGACTTATAACATCTGGAGAGCAGCAGGTTGACAAAGGCTGCTCTAAGGAGCCAGAAGATTTCCTGATGCAAAGTGAAAATTTATCCATGCAAATTGCCCCGTGCAAACTATCCAATAATATAGTTTGCATAGGAAATTCATTCCCCCCCCCCAACCTCTGCTCCCCATCCACTCGCCATTCAAAGAGTCACATTATAGACCCGAACAGTCAAATAAAGCCTTTTAAGAAAAAAATAAATAAATAAAAGGGAAAAAAGAGGATTTGAAAGAAGCAGCGCCAGCAACCCAGGCTGTTTGCCAACGGGCTCCTTCTGCATATTAAGAGGACAGAGGAGTACCTGTCGAGCAGTCCATCTGGAAGGAGTTGGCATCGCACTCCGTTTTCATTTTTTTAGCACGGGACTCAGAGGTAGACGTGGCAACAAGGTTTGTCGCGGGGAAACGGAGGAAGGGCTCCGTGCTGCTGCGTTGGCCGCCCGGCTTCTGCTCTACGAGGTCCATTTTCCTTTTGAGGGAAGACATGGCTATGGAGGAAGCTACCACCGTCCCCGTGGCCTGAGCCCTCCCCAGGAGGCGAGTGCTGGGAATGCTGTGCTGGAGCAGGAAGTGGTCTATCCTCGCCTTGAGAGAGGGGTGGGGCAGGGGCTGCGAGTGCTGGCTGAAGGCCACCCCCGTGAAGGGATCACTGGGCACTCTCCCCCAGGACGCCTCGCTCCGGTTGCACTTCTCCAGCGTGCTCTGATCGATCACTTTGCCCGAGGGCAGCAGCATGGGGAGAGTCATTACCTCCAGGGTGATCGGGTCCAGGAACTCCTCGGGAATGTCCGGGATGGCGTCCATCAGCTTCTGCTCCTGGCTATCCGGGTTGCCAAAGGGCGC
This sequence comes from Lacerta agilis, assembly GCF_009819535.1. Lineage (NCBI taxonomy): Eukaryota > Metazoa > Chordata > Lepidosauria > Squamata > Lacertidae > Lacerta > Lacerta agilis. The sequence continues at coordinate 68,417,592 of NC_046320.1, forward strand.
CAGGTCGCTCTCCATTGGCGACGGGAGGCCGGCAGCCTGTCCTCCGAAGCCTTGCATGGCCCGCAGCACGTCGTCCACCACCTCGTGGGGGCAGGATTTGGCCGGCTGGCCCCAAACCTCCACTTTCTTGATGCAAGGGAGACCGCCACCAGCCACATGGGTGATGCAGATCTTCAAGTGCGAGACGCAGCTCAGGGAGCTCGGGCCTTTGTTCCACAGGTCCAGAGACGCTGAGCCAGAGAGGGAGAAGAGAGTGTCCATCTGCTGATGGAACGGAAGCCTCGGCCGGAAGCCTCGGTGGCTGAAGGTCACTTTGCTTTGATTCTTCAGCACCGCTTTGCCCACCAGCGTGAAAGCTTCCTTGTCCAACGGGGGCTGAGCATCCAGACCTGAGAAGGGAGAGTCCGAGCTGCTCCAAGAGGCTTTGCTGGGTGAGGTAGATGTGAAAATATCCAGCCCGGTGATGTTCTGATAGCCGCCGGAGGAGACGTCTATATTAATCCGGAAGATTTCTACGTTGAAGGGGAAAGAGAGAGTCACGTGGACCGGGGGCTTGATGAAGTATTCGCAGCGGAAGCCTCGGTTTCGTCTGGCAAGGTCTTCTGAGACCAGGTTTTCTACTTCGTATCCGTCAGCTGAGATCTACGGGTAACAAAGAAAAGGACTGACAATATTTCCCGCAGTCTTTGCATGCCGGCGTAACAACACAGAAAAGAGACTGGAATCCTGTAGCGACAACAAAAAAGGACTCGCCCTCAATGAACGCTCCCGTGGATTTCAACAGGAGAGCTAAAGCACATGCTTAAAATTCTCCGATTGAAATAACTGGGAGTGGAACATTTAACTTTCTTTACCGCATGCCCCTAACTCGCCACCTTTTTATTGTGGCCGATTGGCTCGAGTTACACAGACACACTTTGCACACACACCCCCGAAAGAAGAAAAAGTTTAAGTGGGGGGCATATGTTTCAAAAGAACCTCTCATCACCCCGCTACCTTATTCTAAACCAATCTGCAAGTCCTCACACGGTGGGATGCCCAGCTTAAATATCCCAAGCAGATACCGTATTTTTCGCTCCATAGGACGCTCCGGACCATAGGGCGCACCTCATTTTTAGAGGAGGAAGCAAGGGAAAAAAATATTTTTCTGGTTTTCCTCCTCTAAAAGCCCTGTTTTGTTTTGTTTTTGAGGATCAGCTAAAAGTTTTGCAGCTTTTTTTGCAAAGGGAAAAGCCCTGGGGTTTTGGGGTGTTTTTTTTTTGGAGGATCAGCTAAAGGTTTTGCTGCTGTTTTTGCAAAGGCAAAAGGCCTTTTTTGAGAATCAGCTAAAAGTTTTGCAGCTTTTTTTGCAAAGGGAAAAGCCCTAGGGGTTTTTTTTTGTTTTTGTTTTGTTTTGAGGATCAGCTAAAGGTTTTGCAGCTTTTTTTGCAAAGGGGGAAAAGCAAAGCTCCTTTTGCAAAGGGGGAAAAGCAAAGAGGAAAAGCCCCATTTTTATGGGGTTTAACTCACATTTCTGAAACATCTTAAGGAAAGGGAGCCATTTCTACTGTTTTCAGACAGATAATCTAATCAGCTAGTCACATGTCCTGGGGAAACAAACAACCTCCCTCTGCAGCACATTCAACAAAGGAGGGCGGGGCTGAAAGGGAGACGGGACTCTTATCTCTCTCCCGATCTCCTGCTGATCAGCTGCTTAGTGGGGTCCTTTCAACACTCCCTTTTCTCTTTGTAAAATAAAAAGCACAATCTGCTTTTGGCCCCTGGGCAATTCAGCTCCAGGGACCACCATTCGCTCCATAAGACGCACAGGTATTTCCCCTTACTTTTTAGGAGGAAAAAAGTGAGTCTTATGGAGCAAAAAATACGGTACTCTCTTACAACCTTCTCTTGAAAAGCTGGAGGAGGAAAAGCGTGCAAGGAGCCCTTTTGGATCAGATCAAAGGCCTCTCAGCTCCAGCATCCTTCATCCTTCTCCCCACAGTGGCCAATGTCTCCAGGTAGCCCACAACCTCTGGTCGTGTTCAGAGGACGACTCTCTCTAAGCCTGAAGGTCCCACCACAGGGGAGCTTTGGTTTTTCCTCCAGTACTAAAACATCTGCCTACAAGAGAGTGCAATTGACCAAGCTGTAAAGCAGCAAGGACACTGACCTGTCTTGCCACTACTCTAGTTTCTGATCTTCCATTATGATGTCACTTCCCTGGCCAGTGACTTGCAAGAGGAGGCGGTCCAACCAAATTCTCGCTTATTTTTAGCTCCACCGGAAACAAATGCAGCATCTGAGCCAGCTATAGTTGGGTCTATTTCTCCTTCAGGCTTTTGCTGAGCTACTGATTTTACTAGGGGTGGGGGGGGGGGGACAGCTGTCTGATCATGATTATAGGGCCAAGGTAGACCTGCCAGTCCAAGCCAAAATGGCAAGCTGGAAGAATCTAGTTTTTGTTTGTAGGGTGATGCTGGTGTGGTGACAGGATTACAGAACCCAACCACCTGCTGCTTGATTAGGCGGGTTGCACTGCACAAAATGATCTGCTGAAGACGTTGACAACCCTGGGTGTCATTAAGCCACATTTCCTCAGAAAGGATATGCATGAGCAGCAGCGGCGGCGGCAGCGGCAGCAGCAGAAAGCCTATGTGCATAAGCGGTGTCAATTTAGCTCTGCAACGAGCTGCTGAGTCAAAGCACTCCTTGATCTCTAGAATGTTAACTCCTTTGACCCTGAGATACTGCGCCAAGTCTCCACCCTCTGCTTTCTTAACCTGGAGCAAGGCGGGTTGTGTGTGTGTGTGGGGGGGGGGAATACCTTGTTGCAGTGAATTCTTGGCTTGAATTGCGGGAGGCAAACATTTATCACCATCTTTGTGGCTCAAGGTGGAAACCAGCTCCCCAATCTTCAACTTGGCTCTAAAATAAAGCACACAAGTGGTTTTTTAAATAAATAAGTAACTGTGGCGAACAAGTTTGGATTTGAGATCCCGCTTTATCCCAACCTGTCAGGGTTGTCCCCGGCACAGCGCAAGGTGGTGGAAGGGCTCTCGGGGTGCTACAGAGAGCCCCGGCCCCACCTGACCAGCAGCACCTCCTCTGGCAGCAGAGGAAGCAGCAAGGCTTTGTCGCGGATTGCTCCACAGCGCTGTAGCAGAGAATTACAAAAGCCACAGGTTCTTCCTTGCAGTATTGTTTTATTGTGAGCTATATACATACAGACAGTTCATACAAAGACAAGTAGGACAACTTCACTCTCACTCTCTGACTCCACTCTACACCACCACACCCTGCTTAACAGGTTCCCCTTTAATACAAGACAACAGCCAATCATCTATCGGCCCACTCTTGCTGAGTCTGACACAGTAAGGTTTGCAGGTCTATTGCATCAGCTTCTTTTACTTTGCATGCAAGCTCAAGCCTGCAGACTTACTAGGCTACACAACATTCTATGTATCCCGACAGGCTTCCAGCGGGGAGGGGCATGCATTTCAGGGTATGGAGGGAAGAGACTCTGAGGATGCTGGAGAGACCCTGCACTCCCCCAGCTCAAGGGGCTATGAAGGAGACGCGCAGCGTCCGGCGCCCCAAAGGCGTCGAGGGGTGAAAGGAAAGGATGGGAGGCGGGGTTTCCGTATACCGAAACTCTTTTGTTGGGGTCAGAACTGGAAGGGGCCATTCCCGGATTCTGCCGACGTTTGATACAGACACGAACTTATTAGCTCTGCACTGTACATAGTTTGCACAATAAAACTATTAAAGGAAACTTGGGAGTTTTGCCTGCTTACTCATGAGCAACTAACTGAGGACCTTACACTACCCGATGGAGTCTCAAAGTGACTAACATTCTCCTTTCCCTTCCTCCCCCACAACAAACACTCTGTGAGGTGAGTGGGGCTGAGAGACTTCAAAGAAGTGTGACTAGCCCAAGGTCACCCAACAAGTGATGTGACAGAATGACTGAACATCTTGCTAAAGAACTACTAGGCACAGATCCACACCATTAGGTTTAAAAAACATCTAAAGGATGTGACTTTCCCCAAAGAACCATGGGAATTGTAATTTGTTATGGGCGCCTGGAACTGCAACACTATGATGGGAAAACTACAGTTCCTAGAGTTTTTTGTTTTTTGGGGAGGGGGGAGGGAGTCACATGCTTCTAATTTTTGCTGGGTGTGCTTTAAATGCATGGTGGATCTGTCCTAGGAGTTCACTGGGTTGTCCAAACATGACATGCAGCTCCAGGTTTTGCTTCCACCGACTAGTCTGACAGACTAGAGGCTGTGAAAACACCGAAGATTTGCATCTAGACGGTTTGGGGGAACAAATAAGGGTGAACAAGCTGAAACTTAATCCAGATAAGGCAGAGAGATTATGGGTAGTTACGCCTGCTGCAGAAAGAGGTGGGCACTCCCCAAATTTGCACTGGTGGTGGGAGGGGGGAGGTTTCCTCCTGGACTTGGTGTCGTCAGTGACCTGGAATACCTTTAGCTATCGAAGAAAGCAAACCTTGTCAGAGTTACACACACCTTGCTTACATCTAGACTAGACTATTTTAACGTGGGATACCTTTAAGTCATCCTGAAACTATTGATTGGTGCAGAATGCAGCTCTGCCTGGCTGATTGTTGAAATCAAGCCACCAGAGCATATATATGAAGGAATGCAGAGTTAGCTTCGCCCGTTACCTGTTTGTTTCTGGGACCAATTTAACGTCCTCATGATGAGCTTTGAGGCCTTAACAGTTTGGAACCAAGTTACTTGATGCAACACCTACACCCAGGTGGACCTTGTGTGGGAGTTAAAATGGGCCTCAGAGACTCTACAAATGGGCCTACCTCCAATAAATGATAAATTAGCGTCTTTTTAGTGATGGCCTAATGGCTACGAAACTCCTTTCCACAATGCACAGCCCCTAAGTGAAGCATGAAGCACTTTTTGTTCTGAGCTACTTCTAATTCACTCTTTTAACTATTTTCAGCTCAAGCTAAATGGGCATTTCAGTGCTCTCAGCCTCTCACTTTTAGCTGCTTTGATTATAACATTTGTTTTGGTGATTTAAATATTGCATTACAGCACAGTAAGCGATTACACACACAAAGCGATGCCCAGGCCTAATTAGGGCTTTCCAGGCCTTGGAAGATTGACTCACCAAGCCAAGGCTGCAGTCACCGAAACAGAATGTCTAGTTGCCATTTTGGACGGTTCTAAAGTCCTATTTTTGAAAAGATGGACTGGCTGTGATTGATTAAACACCTAAATAATAATAATAATAATACCTTTATTGTCAATGTACAACCTGTGTACAATGAAATTAACCAAGGTTGTTCAGAAGACAACCTTGAGCCAAGTTAAGAACTCTGAGTGCTTAAGAGAAGAAAACTCATTTGATCCAGGGACAGTCCACACACATAGGCTCATTCCGACCTCTTTTTCTTAATGGCTCCTGCTCCTGCTCAGGCTGCACGGAAAAAGCATTTTGGTCCCAGAAATTCACTCCGATTGTGCAGACAAAATATAACGGATAGAATTCTACAGCATGTGGTATTAGTGTGTGAAAACAGTCCAGATCCAATGATCCCCAGACATCCGCCTCCAGATGATGGAGTTATCAGGCAGTATCCTGGCACCCAGGCATCTTCATTTGGTGTCAAGTGGTCGAATGCAAGGTGCAAAATGTGCCTGGTGCCCTGCTAATTTTGAACACTGCACACCCCTTACTATCCTGGAGCATTTTGGCAGGTTGGCATGTGTCCTTGGACTCTGTTAATGCCTCTTGCTTGTCTGGATGAAATACAGAGGTGTGTTTGTGTTTGTGTGTGTGTGTATAAAAACCAGCCAACTGTACAATAGTATTTACATTCATTGCTCCAGCCACCACTGTATGTGCCCCCACCCCCAGAAAGGGAATAAGGCCCTTGGAATAAGGTTCCCCCACCCTGGATGTAGTGCATGAAAAACTGATGTAGCTAGCACCCGCCGTACTACAGCTCTGCTTCTATCATATCAGCTCAAGCAGGATGGGTGAAAAGATGGTCCTTGGATGTGAGAGCAGAACCTGCAGTCCCAGCCAGGGTTGACGACGACCACCACCCCTCTCCTCGGGAAACAGAAGAGCCAGTGTGGTGTAATGGTCGGAGTGTTGGACTAAGACATGGGAGACCAGGGTTCAAATCCCCAGTCGGCCCCGAAGATCACTGGGTGACCTTGGGCCAGTCACAACCAGAATTCTACAGGATGCATTGCTAGTGTGTGGCAACAGGTCAAGATCCAAGGCCCCCAGGCATGCACCTGCAGATGGTTGAGACGTTGGGCACCACTCCTGGTGCCCAGGCATCTTCACTTGGTTGCAAGTGGCCGACAGCCAGGTGCGAAATGTGCCTGGCTAATTTTGAACACTGCTTCCAGCTTGCTATCCCTTTTGAGTTTCGTCAACACCCTCCCTAGTTTAGCTCAGCAATAACTCCCAATATACCTTTAAATGAAAAGGTCTTTGAGTCTGATCTCTGATCCATGATTGCTAAGGCTCGGTTAGTTCCCTCCTCAAGCACGAAGCCTGCCTATTGGCGACATCTTCTGATTCCCTTCAACAAGCAGAATCTTATCTGTTTGGGGAGGGAGAAATCCAGGACAGCAAAGGTTGAGTGCTGACAGAAAGGTAGCAGGTCTAGCACAGCAAATCTCAAAGGGTGAGGCAGGAGAGGATGGAAAGTGCAGGGGGAAGATTCAAGGACAATCAAAGAAACATTTAAACACTTTAGTGTACTTTGGGTTCACTGGCTGTCATGCAGAAAAGTTTTAGATTGGGTGTTGGAAGTGAAGAACAAATTAAGAGTTTTTGGAACAAGAAGGGAACCCTTTGCAGCACCAACTGGATGCCAATGACTGGCGTGCAAGGCTGGCATATTTGGGTCAATATCTTTACCCAGCTGAATGAGCTCAATGCCAGTATGCAAGGCCACAATGACAATATCCTCGCAGCTACAGACAAAACAAGCTGCATTAAAAAAAAAAGGTTCCGCAACATACCCTGAAAATGTAAAAAAGACAATGAATTACATAGCCTCGTACAGGAACATCTTGCAACACTGGTAGAAAAGACTGACCATTACTTCCCATCATCTGCAGAAAATTTAGACTGGGTTAGAGACACCTTTGCAAATTGCAGCCGTTCAGGACTGACATTGAATGAGGAGGAAATGGCCTGCATTTTAAGTGTTTGTACCTTGAAAATGAAACACAGGAGTATGCTACTGGACTCTTTTTGGATATACAGGAGAAACTCGAAAAATTAGAATATTGTGGAAAGGTTCATTTGTCTCAGTAATTCAACTTAAAAGGTGAAACTAATATATGAGATAGACTCATGACACGCAAAGCGAGATATGTCAAGCCTTTATTTGTTATAATTGTGATGATTATGGTGTACAGCTGATGAGAACCCCAAATTAACAATTCCAACTTTGGGGTTTTCATCAGCTGTACGCCATAATCATCACAATTACAACAAACAAAGGCTTGACATATCTCGCTCTGCATGTCATGAGTCTACCTCCTATATTAAACTCTAGTAGCTAATGAATACAATTGCTTACATAAATGGACTTTTTCACAATATTCTAATTTTTCGAGTTTCACCTGTACAGCCAGAAACCATATCCAAACCTCTCTCCAAGAGTATGGGCTGTTCTTCTGCAGTTCTCCATGCAATATTGTTGTGAACAGGGATGTGACAAATAAAGATCAGAAAAGAGAAAGGCTTCTTTGTGTTGATGAGACGAGTGTTTGTCTCAAATTAGAGCTAATATGAATGAGATTACCTGGCAAAAGCAATCTCACACCCCTCATTGAGTTTGTATACTTGCTTAATGTACATATGTAAGAGGCTCGTTTATAATTATATTTTGGAAATGATTCACATTCTTATTTAGCTGGATTGTTTTATACTTTCTGGATGTCCCATGATCATATTATAAAGTAGTTGTGTTCTATGTTATGAATCAGGCACTGGTAGTTGTTTCTTTCTTGTTTTCCAATGTATTTATCATCAATTAAAAAATTGGTGTGGTGCAAGGAAATTTTTTATTCTGAAGGTGTGGGCCTGAGAAAAAAGTTTGAGAACCACTGGTCTAGCAGGATGCAAGGGGTGCTACGGCCAGCTTCATGTTGTCATGGAAGGCCAAAACTAGATTTTATTCTAGATGTGCTGTCATAAAATCCCACCCGTCACTTAGCCAATGGGAGGTTCTCCCCTGGCCCCAAAGTGGTGGAATTTTCGTGGGGATCTAATCTGGGAAGGGAAAGGTTAGAGTGATCTTGCCTCCCTGGGCACTGCACTCCCGGTGAACAATGCTCCTTCACTCACACCATTATTAAAAATTTAAAAACCTGTGTGTATTGAAGAGCTGACCAAAGACCCATCTAGTCCAGCACATCTAGTTCTCACAGTGGCCAGCCAGATGCCTGTAGGAAGCCAGCAGGCAGGTTCCTAGCCACACAGCAAGGAACGTCTCCTAAAGGTTTTCCAACTAAGGTATCCCAGAAATCTAACAAGCTGAAGTCATGCAGCAGGAATTGCTTGTACCGTCCGTATTGCGGGAGCGATGATGGCCGAGGAAAGGTCCCTAAGGTGGGAGTGCAGAAGCAGGTATAGAGATGGAAAGGCATTCATTCCACTAGCCCACAGATGAGATGCTTTGAGGGGAACAGGGTGGTGCCACAAGCCTTTCCTCTCCATTATGAGGCTCCACGAAAGGACCCTTGCTGTCCCAAATTTTTCTTATGTCTGCTGATGCCCATTTTCTCCTTTGAGTGAAAATTCCTTGTGTGGTGTTCTACCGAATCCTTGTCTGTCACCCAGCTCTACATCCTACCCCTCTCCCCCAAAACCCGGTTTATCTTAGGAGCTTAGTCACAAAAGTCAAGCGAAGCGCAAGAAACATTTCGTTTTCAGCCAAGCCTACGTTTTAACAGACCACATCAGACTTGCAAACTAGCCTACAGAATATTCTTTTTTTAAACAAGCCTGTGTGAGCAATCATACCTGCATTGCCATTTGTGCCACATCAAAAGCTGTTTAAGGGTCAGGGGCTTCCATTTTACAAAAGCTTCCTTGCTTGGATGAGATTCATACTTGACAAAGTGGAGTAGCTATTGACAACACTGCACTGGGCTGTCCAGGAAGCTAAAAGACATCACTACCACATTTCTGCATTTGAGAATTATGCCCCTTTGCCAGGAAAGCATTCAGCTTATGGAGCCAGATGAGAATATGTATGAAACTTGGAAACAGCTATAGGTCACAGTAAAAATAAAATAAAAAATGAGACTTTCTAAACCCTACAGATAGGGACGCGGGTGGTGCTGTGGTATAAACCACTGAGCCTAGGGCTTGCTGATCAGAAGGTCGGCGGTTCGAATCCCCGTGATGGGGGAGCTCCCGTTGCTCAGTCCTAGCTCCTGCCAACCTAGCAGTTCGAAAGCACATCAAAGTGCAAGTAGATAAATAGGTACCGCTCCGGCAGGAAGGTAAACGGTGTTTCCGTGCGCTGCTCTGGTTTCCCAGAAGCGGCTTAGTCACATGACCTGGAAGCTGCATGCCGGCTCCCTTGGCCAATAAAGCAAGATGAGTGCCGCAACCCCAGAGTCATCCACGACTGGACCTTCAGAAGGCGTTGACAGAGGGAAGCCTGCAATGTTATAGGGATGTTGACAAAAAAAATCCTTTCAAAAACTACCGGTATATGCCACCTGTAAAGCAAAGGCAAGGCAGTAAATCCCATGCCACAGAAAAACTGCATATGAATAGCAGTGGCTCTTAACATTATTTGCCTATATTTCTGCAATTGGAAATCTTAAGTGGGCAATTGCTTATGAATTAAGGAATTGATTAAGGATAATTTCTTATTAATCACTGTTTTGTGCGCTCAAGATCAATAAATGTGTATTAATCCATTCAAAGTGTGTTCCAGCCATTCATTTGGAACAGCAGAAAAACCTACCCATGACCTCCACCCAGGAATTCTAAACAAGGTGATTAAAGTGTAATAAAGGATGGTGGAAACCTATTAAGTTTATGTGAACACTCCATATTACCCACAACGCCTTTCCGAGAATCATAGAATTGTAGGGCTGGAAGGGACCCCAAGTGCCATCTAGTCACAGCTAAAGAATCTCTGGCAGATGGCCACCCAAGCTCGGTTCAAAAATTTCCAACAAAGGAGAGCCTCTTCTAGAAGAGGCTGTAAAAAACAAAATACACCGTTTAAAATGCCAAGCACTTTACAGCATCACTCTCGCTCACATTTCTGCTAGCCCACCCGGTTATGTAGGCAAAGCTAATTCTCATTTTGCAGATGGAGACTAAGACTCATTTAGAGTGATAAGTGAACTGGGGATCACATCTAGACATCACCACTGGACTGTATTGGTATCATTAACGCTTGAAAAGCTTTCCCCGCTCCCTGTTCACTTTCAAATAAGCTAGCTGTCACTCCAGGGAGGAAAAAGAGCGCATATAAAATCCTATTAGAATAAACATTTTATTTACAGGATAATCACTGCGAGAGACATTCGCAAGCTAGGGGTATGTTGCCATTCCTAAGAATACTGAAGCACAGACCCTGCAAAGAGATGCTGGCAACTGAGCAGTTTCAAAAAGGTACATTAAACGGCAGTGCTAAACTACCTAGCAACATTGCCTGAGACCAAGAGCATCAGTGTATGAGGAAACTTTTCAGAATTTTGGTTCTGAAAACCTGCAGATGGGTCACTGACTACCTATGTCATCTAAAGCGCCAAACACTTTGTGGTGCAAATAGCTCAGCTTTTCTGACCGGCTACGTCTGAGCAAAGGCAGCCACTCCCAGAAGGGTAGCTCTACTGCTACGTATCCCATTTGATGGAGTTGCCTCCTTTTCAAACAGTGGAACCCCAGAAGGCGTTTGGAGCTGTAGCAGTAGTGGTTCTTGCTAGTCACCTGGACGGCTAGTTTCACATCCTGCCCTTGCAGCTCATTCAACCGAGGGGCTGGACCTTTGCATGAAGAGGCCTTGGGTTTGGTTAAAGCATTCAAGATGGCTCCCGTCAGTGGAACTCCATTTGAAAACGTAAAATGATCCCGAGTGGGTGGAGGCGGATCCTGTGGCGCTGCTGCTGCTCTGTTTGGGGTAGACGTTTCTATTTTGTTTTCAGTGTTATTCACGGGGGATTGGCTACTAGGCCTACTGTTTAAAAGCTGACTCATCAAGTCATCTGTAAGGGAAACTCCACTTTCATTGAGCTCCAATTTTACAACTGCCTGAGAGTTAAACGGCAACGGCTTTCGGTCAGGGTCAAAACGAATCTCCAAATCAACGGATCTGGTATGAGGCAAGAGCATGTGATTTTTGACATACTGGGGCCCACCCAACATCTCCTCTAGTAGAGACAGAGCTTCTGTCAATTCTCGCTTTGTTAAAATATCCTTCTTGGCAACGTTCCACAGTGTCTCTGCTACCTCTTGCCTAAGCCGCGGCTCAAGGCGATGGCCTGTGTAACTGGGGCATTCAATCTCCACCGTGCCATCCAGAGTGAACAAATCCTTCCTAAGGTCAAATTCACTCTTGTGGATTAATTCTGCAAACTCAGGACCCAAAGCATAGTCTATCAAGTCGTTTGGGAACCTCTCTGCAAATGCCAGAGCTAACAAAAAGGTGAGGAAATGCTCCGGGAATTTCTGGATTTCATGTATCTTTGCGCGCATCTCTTCCTCGAGGCTGGCATAAAGCTCCTCTGCATTGGGGGGCTCATAATTCAAGCATCCATATGACCACAAGAATTTGGCAATATCTTTGCTCCGGCAATAAGAAACTCTGGAAGGCAAAGAGGCAGCAACAGCGTTCATAATCCTTTCATCCAGATAATGCAAAGCTGAACAGGCAAGGGTGATGTGCATGACACCTTGAATGCCTATAGTTGGTATCATGGGAGGAACAACATTCCCAAGCTGATTCATAAAGTCAAGATGAACAACATGAGTGTAACGGTACATCTTGAGGACATTCACCAAGGCAAAAGAGCTCATGTCTGACATACAGGCAGAGACTTTATCTCCAATTTTCTGCATGGTATGTTCTGAAAGACCGTTGTGGGACTTGAAGAACCCTAAGCAAATGGCACCCACTTCCTCTAGTTTGAGAGATTCCAGCTGTTTTAACACCAAGAAGTCTAATTTCTTCATTAACTCTTCAGGGGCTTTACGGCCTTCGCCTATGATGTAGACCAGCTGGACCAGCTGGGGCAAAGAGAGTTCTTTCCAACGAACGTTGACACAGCTCAACATGCTCTCCAGGTACTGGGGGATGCTACGGCCTAAGCACCGCCACAGGTCGGCCACCATCAGCTGCTGGTCTAGCGTCATGTCCCAGACCCGGCGGCAGCACTCCGCTTCGTACACATTCAACATAGAGTGGGAGGGTGGGATGGCCAGGCAGACAAACGCTTCTAAAACCATCATAAGCTCGGAAATATCGAAGAACTGGATCTTCTCAATTCCATAGCGGCAAAGCACAGCAAACTTCATATTGGATTTCATGCTTATTTGTTGTTCCGCTGGCAAGCGGCTCAGCTTGAGGAAATACTCTGCAATTGCTCTTGGTTTCAGGCTACTTTTCAATACGGAGATGTTCTGCAAGATCCGGTCACGTTCTTCCATGGAAATGGGCTGAGGGAACTCGTATCGGTTGTAGCACAGAGATCTGTATTCGGGCCTTTGCTTCTGGAACAGCCTAATATCTTCCTTAGGGTCATAAGCCTCCACGTCAGCTGCTTGCCCGTTGTCTTTCACGGGGTCCAGTTTAGTTGGCTGCCCCAAAGAAGGTCGGATGGGCCGAGTGGGATTGCCTTCCAAATCCAGCAGTGTGTTCTGCGTGCTCGAAAGCTTCCGTGAGCAGGTAAGGTTGCAGGCATTCTGTAACGGTTTGGCACTAATCCTGGGACAGTCACTTTCTAGTGGCTCCTCCTCCAAACTTCTCGAGGCTTCCTCGCGAGATATGGCTTTGGTTCCTGGGTAAGCGGATGGATTAAAAGATACCCGGTATTCTGCAGGCTTCCACAGTCTGAGCATGGTGGCGGGTTTAGAGCCCTCTCCTGCCTCTTTGGTGGGCTGGCCGCCTTTTGCTGCCTTTCGGAAGAATACTGTCTTGCCCCCAGGCTTGCTTGTAGTAGAAAACGCAGCTGTCCTGCAAGGCTGCCCTGCAAATCTTCGGCATATTATCTTCGTAGCCATGGTCACAATTACCAGGTCAGAAATGGTCCCAGGTACTGCAAAAAGGGCAGATGAAGAATGAGTGGCTTTCATCCGTCATGATGGCTTCTCTTTTTCTTTTTTAAGAAAACCTTTTAACACCATAGTAATACATGCCCTGAAAGGCAGCATTTACCCAGCACTTCAAACAATCTCAGCACATGGATATCCACCAGAAAGTTGACTATACTCAGCAGCCAATAATCCTGCTCCGTCCTCTCACACAACCAAGGTATTCTGCAAAAGTGAAGGACAGGTCCCTTATTTTAAGAAATTAGGTGCTCGGTTGATACAGGAATCTCTTTCAGGACTAGAATACACTATGAATTGTATCCATACATTAGTGCATGTCTATGCAGATAATATCCTACGTTAACTTCGAATATTTAAGGTTTGTGCAAATCTTTAGTATGAAAGAAGCAGCAACCCCCTCTTAGCAGTATGCGGCCTACAGTGGTTCTCAAACATTTTACAGAAGAAATTCACAAACAGCATTTAAACAAAGATTTAGGACACACCAGTTGGGATCCATTCCTGACCATAAAGTAACAACTCTTTGTGCTGCCTTTATCCTGCCTCTGCAAGCTTGAATAACTAGTGTGATCAAACCTCCCACATCCACTATCAGTGGCCGAAGCTGTTGCTGGCTGAAGTGGAAATGGGTCAAACCCAAAGTCTTAAAAAGTGCAAGAAGCAGGGCTGTGATGTTCAGACTTCTGACTGACTAATCAAATGCCCTGGTTAATTGGGCAGAATGTTCAAAATTCAGTTTTTAAGCGGAAGTCCTTAGAAAAAGCACAATCAAAAGCATTCTCACTCCCTTGCAGGACTAGTGTTTTTATTCTTTTTTATATAATTGATTAACCAACTGAGATTTCTTTAGCTGGTGACAACTATAGTTGAAAGCTCTTTATAACTGCCAAATAGCACCCAAACCCTCAAGTCCAACATTTGAAATGTTTCAGGTCTTTGGAAGACAAAGGTACTGGAGACATGCTGGCCCCAGAAAATGAGAAATAAGTGATAGTTTAAAATGCCTTTTTTTAAAAACAGGATCACTCAGGTATCTAGAAGCTGTGAACTTTGGAGCCTTATCAGGCTCTTCTTTAGGCATAGATGCTCAAAGCAAGATGTAAAAAAAATGGAAGGAGGAAGTTCTTGAATGCTCTACCATGGCTGAGGGCTACCTGAATGCCCCACGCACAATGGGCCTGCTGATTCAGTAACAGTCCATATGGCACTGGCAAGAGAAGATGGCTTTGGAGTCATGCCCAAAGAACCACCTTATATTTAGCAACATCCAGCTTTCAAACAAAATGGCAGTTCCATTTTGAATGTAGAGTGGTACCTCGTTGAGCGTCCAGGATCTGTTCTGGAGCCCCGGACGCTCGACAAAAGAGATGCTCGACGAAAGAGACGCTCAACAGAGCGCCGCTGTGTGCGTGGAGTAGTTTTGAACTTCTGCGCATGCGCGAAGCAGCAAACCCGGAAGTAACCTGTTCCGGTACTTCCGGGTTTGCTGCGGACGTCCGTAGCAAATGGACAATCAAGGGGGCGGACATTTGCAGAGGTATGGCTGTATTCAAATGAATTCATATTGCTCTGGAAGCAGCAAAGACCAGAGGCTTTCAGCACATTTGTATGTCTGCTACAGAATGGCAGCGTGAGATGTCAGACATAATTTGGTTCAAACTACGATTCTAGCAAGCCAGGAAATCCACATGTAGAAAGAGGAAGAATAGGAAGGTGGAAACATGATGTCTGAGTTAAGTCCAAAGGATTTTGCTTAGCATGAAGCACAAATTAAAACTACCACTGCAACGTTGATTTCAAATGCTAAACCACAGAGTCGATGCAGTGTAGCTGACGTCAAGGAAACTAAGCCAAAAAATGGACTTGGTGTTAAAAAGGTTTTCAATAAGCTCTCCAGGAACTGCCACCACTTCCTAGAAGGCAGTTTTTTCAAAGTCAAGTTAGTGAAAAAGACCCCCACCCCCAGCCAGCAAAACAACCGTTAATTCTCTTCTGTGTCTTATACAGAAGTTACTTAGAAGTAAAAGCATGCTGAAATAACATAACAGATGCCAAAGTCTAGATGTACTACTATAGATAAATCTATGGTGTGACCATACTTGGAATATCTCAAAAAAGATATTGGAGACCTGGAGAAGATGCCGAAAATAGTAACCAAAATGTTCACTGGCCTGGCGCAACTCTCCTATGAGGAAATATTACAAACATTTGAGACTATTTAGTGTAGAACAGGCATGACCAAAGTCATTTCGGGGGCGTAATTTGGCCTGCCGGTCGGTTTAATCTGGCCCCTATGGCGGTCTATCTCCTGGGGTAAAACCCTAAAAGAAACTCTACAAGTCGAATCCTAAAAAAAAAAAAGCTCAACAAATTAGGGGCAAAATCGTAAAAAAAAAGCTCAACAACATCAATCCTAAAAAAGGGGTCAACAACTGTGGTTGGCCCTCACGCTTGTTCACTTCATCAAATCTGGCCCTCTGTGAAAAAAGTTTGGGCACCCCAGGTGGAGAAGAAATGTGAAAAGAGGGAACATGGAAGAAGTGTGGAGTAGAGAGATATTCCCCCCCGCCGATATAATACTAAAACCCAACGTTCGGGGTTATCCAATCTAGATGAATGGTGGGAGATTCAGGACAAAAAGTAGTATTTTAACTGTACAGTGCTTAGTTAATCTGCTGAATTTGCTTCCTCAAGATGTGAGCGATGTGTAAGAGTGGAGAAATAATAGCTATAGAATCACTGTAGAGTTGGAAGGGATCCCGAGGGTCATCGAGTCCAACCCCTGGCCATTCAGGTATTTCAACTAAAGCATACATGACAGATGGCAATCCAACCTCTGCTTAAAGACCTCCAAGGAAGGAGAGTCCACCACCTCTTGAGGGAGTTCGTTCCACTGTCAAACAGCTGTTACCACCAGAAAGTTCTTCCTAATGTTAAGTCAGAATCTCCTTTCTTGTAACTTGAAGCCATTGGTACGGGTCCTACCTTCCAGTGCAGGAGAAAACAAGTTTGCTCCATCTTCCATGTGTCAACCCTTTACATATTTGAAGATGCCTATCATATCTCCTCTCAGTCTCTTCTGGAGACAGTACTCCAGGTGTGGTCTGGCCAAGGAAGAGTGGAGAGGTGCTATAACTTCCATTGATCTGGACACTAAACTTCTGTCGATGCAGCCTAGAATAGCATTAGCTGCTGCATCACACTGTTGACTAGTGTTGAGCTTGTGGTCTAAGTAGTAGCAGGGTTGGTCACAACTGAATTCAAGAACCCTTGGTGGAGCTATTACAGCTGCCCACCCACCTCAGGACAAGTTAGGCTAGGAACCAAATGATCCACATGAGGACAGAGGCAGCTTATTTAGCTGACATATCAATCAGTAGAGAGACCATAAAGAAGGCTGATCGCCGAAGAATTGATGCTTTTGAATTATGGTGCTGGCGGAGACTCTTGAGAGTCCCATGGACTGCAAGAAGATCAAACCTATCCATTCTGAAGGAAATCAGCCCTGAGTGCTCACTGGAAGGTCAGATCCTGAAGCTGAGGCTCCAATACTTTGGCCACCTCATGAGAAGAGAAGACTCCCTGGAAAAGACCCTGATGCTGGGAAAGATTGAGGGCACAAGGAGATGGGGACGACAGAGGACAAGATGGTTGGACAGTGTTCTCAAAGCTACTAACATGAGTCTGACCAAA
Source organism: Lacerta agilis (assembly GCF_009819535.1). Classification (NCBI taxonomy): domain Eukaryota; kingdom Metazoa; phylum Chordata; class Lepidosauria; order Squamata; family Lacertidae; genus Lacerta; species Lacerta agilis. Next base: position 68,434,587 of record NC_046320.1, read on the forward strand.
CTGCGGGAGGCAGTGAAAGATAGGCATGCCTGGCGTGCTCTGGTCCATGGGGCCATGAAGAGTCGGACACGACTAATCAACAATCAGGAGAGAGACTACCGGTATACCTAGCCCAGTACTGCCCATCCTAAATGACCAGCGGTTCCCCAGGGTGGGATACAGAAGATGCTTCTCATCACTTACTACAGGCTTCCTCAACCTTGGCCCTCCAGATGTTTTGAGACTACAATTTCCATCATCCATGACCACTGGTCCTGCTAGCTAGGGATCATGGGAGTTGTAGGCCAAAGACATCTGGAGGGCCGAGGTTGAGGAAGCCTGACTCACTACCTGATCCTTTTTAGTTGAGATCACAGCAACCATGCAAACCCTATGATCTACCACTGTGTTAAGCTCCTCCCCAAGCAAACAAAACCCTGATGAATTGCAAAGTAGAACCCGGTATTTTTGCATTGTTTTACAAAATATAGATAGCCTGAGACGACAATTTGAAGGCTGATGAGGAGAAGAGAGGTTCCTTAAACCATTGCTCTCCAGCCCATTTCCTCTTCAAAATTAAGCTCTCAAGGGGAAAGGAATACATACAGATTTTCAAAAACTAGCAGAACCACACAATATGCTGTTCTGTCAGTATTGTAGTAATTGATCATATACAGGAGAAAAGAGTCTGTTGCTGCCACCTGGTGTTGAGAAAGTGGAGCCACCAAAGAACCAGAAAAAAAGAAAGGCCCAGAGCTTAAATTTATTTATTTATTTATTTATAAAACCACTCAGATTTCTAGCCCATCATACAGTGGGCAAAAGCAAAACTTGTCAGAACAGTATGCCTGTAACACGTAGGCAGGACTAATTGATTGGCTTCTTTTTCCTGCATTGCTACAAGAATTTGCTGGGCTGGTGGGGAGGAAATAAGTGAATTGAGTAGGGAGGCCATATTTGTTAAGAGAGTACAGAGAAAATGGGGCTTTTAGTGCCTTTCTAGGGTGGCTCATGCACATTTAGGCAAGTTGAATCATAGTGCAAAAGATGCAGAAAAGACTGCAGCCTGCAGTGGAAATGGGTTAAAAGACACCTGCCCGTATTCTGTGTTAGAGGGCCCCATGTTGTTTCTATAGAAGGACCACTGTGCAGAGGAATGACTCATGGTTTCAGTTGCATCTACAAGAATGCACAGAGTATAGAAGACAAGTAAGATGAATTGGAGCTTTTAATACAGGATGGCAAATATGACCATGTAGGAATTACTAAAACCTGGTGGGATGAGACTCGTGACTGAAATGGCGAAATCTGTTCAAAAGGAATACATCAAACAGGAAGGGAGAAGTAGCAGCATTATAAGTAAGGAATGTTTACACTAGTGGAGAGATGCATGACTTGGAGCATGAAAGACAGATTGAGAGTATATGGGTAAAAACTGTAGGAGAGGGAAACAACAGTGGCCTAACTAAAGGTTTCTGCTATAGACTTCCATGCCAGACTTGAGTGATGCCCTCCTAGAGAAGATTACAAAACATTAAAAAAAGGAGTCATGGGAGATTTCAACTACTCCAATATCTGCTGGAACACAAGTTTACTGTTAGGTGGATTTGTAGCTGGTTGACCAACCGAGTGCTCACTAACAGTTCCTCATCATCCTGGGGAAAAGTGACAAGTGGGGTGCCACAGGGTTCTGTCAGGGATTCAATGTTGTTCAACATCTTTATAAACTATTTGGATGAAGGTATCTGGGGGATGCTCATCAAATTAGCAGATGACACAAAACTGTGTCCAGGTCTGGGCATCACAATTTAAGGAGGATATTGATAAGCTGTAACGTGTGTAGAGAAGGGTAACCATTATTATCAAGGGTCTGGAAACCAAGTTTTATGAGGAACAGTTGAGAGCGCTGGGTATGTTTAGCCTGTAAAAATGGAGACTGAGAGGAGATATGACAGCCATCTTTAAATATGCTAAAGGTTGACACATAGAAGATGGAGCAAACTTGTTTCCTCCCACTCAGGAGGGTAGTACCCGTACCAATCAATGGCTTCAAGTTACAAAAAAGGAGATTCCAACTCAACATCAGGAAGAACTTACTCTGACAGTAAGAGCTGTTTGACAGTGGAACAGACTCCCACTAGAGGGGCGGACTTTCCTTCCTTAGAGGTTTTTAAGCAGAGGTTGGATTGCCATCTGTCATGTATGATTTAGTTGAGATTCTAGCAGTATAGGTGGTTGGACTAGATAATCCTAGGGATCCCTTCCAACTCTACAATTATATGATTTCCAAGAAAGAGGAATTTACCATCTTTTGTATGCATGGTGTATGCATTCAGCGTGTTTGTCCTTGCCTGTGATGTATTAACAGATGATATATACCCCAAAATAGTTCAATTTACCTTGTGTGCCTTGTCTTATTTAGCTTATAAAAGTTTGGCCTGTGTATTTTATGTATAGTGCCTCATTTACAGAAGACCATTGGAAATGGAAATTTATTATTATAACAGAGAAAAAACATATGCATAGGCCCCACAGGGAATGTTAGGTGTTCTTTATAATCATATTACACCATGAACAAGAAATCTGCAGGTGCCTGGTGTCTGTACATGTGATACTTGCCATTGCAATGCTGCTCTGCAAATGTCACCCCCGAAAAGCGCAGAATACACATGGCGGAAGATCAAGGCCTCCTCGGTTAACCCTTCTCTGCCTGAGACCTAAGAGACGGCTGCTGAGCAGACAATCCTGGGCAGCTTCACGTGCTAATCCATAACGGTACCATTAAGGAAAGTGCCTGCTGTGCAAACTGCTTGCGATTCACTCCACTGAGAATGCAATAAAAGCCCTGCAGGATCAGGCCAATGGCCCATCTAGCCCAGCATCCTGTCCTCATGGTGGCCAACCAGGTGCCTCTTCTGGGAAACCTGCAAGCAGGACCCAAGAACGAGAGAAACACTCTCCTCTCCTGTGGCCTCTGGCATCCGGCATTCAGAAGCATCACAGCTTCCGACTGCAGAGGGCAGGGCATAGCAATCGTGGCTAGGAGCCATTCATAGTCCCTGGGGCTCCCTGCAGGTATTTCCACAGGCACGAATTTGCTTCCAATTTACCCTGAATTATTATTTTAAGAAAAAAAACAGCCTTTGCCCCACCCTGAAGGGTAAATTAGTATCAATGAATGTCTGGAGGTGCCAGCAGAGAGATGGCATAAGAGGGGGGGAGAGGAGGCACCTGGAGTCTATGACGCAAACACGGGGGGCGTGGTAAGCGCGGGGGGGGGAGAGCACTGGCCAGATTACGTCACTCCCAGATGATGACGTGTTCCCCAGGGTCCTATAACGTAGAGCCGTGGGCGGGGGCTGAGGAGAGGCGACTGTGACGTGCCGCGCAGGGGCTCCAAGCATCGCCCCCTCCCCCCTCAAACGCGTCACCCTCCCCCGGCTTTGTATGGTGGGGGGGTGTATTTATTTTCGAGAGTGCCGCCCCCCTCCCTCAGGACACCGACAGAGCCTCCTCCTTCTCGGACTGCCCTTCACTCACCGGGAACGGCGCTGCCTCCGTCCTCGTCCTCCTTCTCCTTCCTCCGCTGCCGCCGGGTCTCGCCCCTGTCATGCAAGCCTCCTCTTTCCCCGCCCTGCGCGACCTCTCTCCTCAGGAATGCTTCAGGTGCCTCCCGCTTCGGCCGCGCACTTCCGGGAGAGGCCCTACGGAAAGCGGATGGGCTCAACTGCCTTCGCGTGCTTGACGTTAACTGCTGGAGAGGTGAGGCAATGGAGGGAAGAAGGGGGAAGAAAAAAAGACAGCATCCGCGCAGGCGCGCCGAGGGAAAAGTTCGGTTCTGCGCACGCGCCCGGGTGCCTCTCTGCTGTGCGCATGCTCCAGCACGGGGAAAGGGGCGTGGAATAAACTGCCGCCGCGCAGGCGCAAGAGGGCGCCCTGTTTGTTGCTAGGGGAGACCGCGGTTGGCGTCGTCAAGGGGCGCTTCCGATACAGGCCCGAAGCGCCGGTTCAGACTGCCTCTTCCCCAGCGGCGCGCCTTCCCGTTAATTTTTTGGGTTGCGTGACTCCCCCCCCCTCTGTACAGCCGAATGGTCACTGAGGCCGCTTACTAGGGAGGGAGCCTCACTGAAGTCTATGGAGGCCATTGGTCGTCGCGGGGGGATTTGTTTCCTTATTTCCTACCCCGCCTTTTTCCTCCCAGGAGCTCAAGTCACCGTGCGTGGTTCTCTCCCCCTCCATTAATTCCCACAACAACCCTATGAGGTAGGCCAGGCTAAGAGGCAGTGACTAGGGTTGTCGCCTTTGTTCTGACAAAAAACAGGGCGGGGGTGGGCCTCGTCTGGTGCTGAAGCAACTTCAAAGCAATCCGTTACAATCTATTGCAGCCTCATAGGATGCCCCCTCTGGAATTTGTCACACACACGTGAATTTGTAAATCTGTCTGTGCTTGGCTACCCAGAGTGTAAGTACATGACCTTTAACGTATCCTTTCAATCACATGCATTTGGAGAGGATCCTAAGTGTGCATGCACACAAAAGCTCATACCAAGAACAAACTTAGTTGGTGCTACTGGAAGGATTTTTTTATTTTGTTTTGGCAGAGAGAGTGAGAGAGAAGACCTGAAATACAGGACAAAACTATCAATAAAGGATGTAGCATTTTACATTGGGATACAGGAGAATCTTGTATTATACTGTGTAGGTGGCAAAACCTACTGGACCCCCAAGGTCACCTTTCTCGGCCCACTGGGAATTTGAACCCTGGACACTCCCAGACATTTAGTCTGAGACGCTCTTAACTACACCAACTCTCCAGTGTGTTAACATATGCAAAATTAACTGCCTAATTGGGATTAAAGTTTAGCCAGGACCTGGAGTTTAGCCTTGTGCAATTAAACAGGACAAAAGCTCTCTGGGTGACCTGTTTATTGAGTGTGTGCCCGAATTTGCTTTTTACTGAGCATTCATTCTGATTTGTTTGCAGGGAGGTTAGATGCTATTGCATCAAACAAACAGGCCGTGTGTTTTCCAGTGTGTTTTCTTGTCACTTTCCTCTAGACCAGATGTTTTCAACCTTTTTTGAGCCCACAGCTCCCTGGGCCAACTGCATTCTTTTTGCTGAACCCCTGTGGGGCTCAGGAGCCCAGTTATGTCACCACTTGCCTGCAAAGCTGGCAGCCTCACCCTTTTTTGAATACCCTCACTTGTGGAATGTTCCCTCCTCTCTCCTCTCCTTGGGAGTCCTCTAGGCAGCCACTTTTGCTCCCCCTGGTCTCTGAGCTGCTCCCCCCCCCAGGTGCCTCCCAGAGGCACCATTTGCCTGCGGAGCTTATGGCTAGGGCTGCTGCAATAAACAGCTGTGCAAGCCTTGGGGAGGCAGAGATGCAAGAAGGCATCAACGGAGGGAGGGGAGGAAAGAGAGACAGAGGCCAGTGTTGCCCACAGCACCCCAGCCATCATTCAAGGCACCCCAGGGCGCCATGGCACACTGGTTGAAAACCACTGCTTTAGATAAATGGTTCTTAAACTCCTCCCCCCCCCCCGGGCCACATGGGGGACTGCTTAATGATTTCGCTCTGAATGGCAGGGGCAACCCAGCAAGATGGGTGGGGTATAAATAGTAATTTTTTTATTTAAAACAATGCCTGTTGCGTTTGCAATGCCCTGTGCTAGATGTATGATTTTTACAGATTCTGAGGCCACCTTGCATTGTGTGCTTTTATTATTGTTTTGTTGACACAGTTATTTTTGTGTAAACTGCTTTTGAGTTTGTCAACAGGTCATATAAAAATGTTTTATGATATACTGTACCATGCACTTTGGGGCATTTGAAAGTTTATGTATCACCACGACTTTTAATGCAGATTAGAATCAGGCTGAGCATTTCTGTGCTAGCCATTAAACTCTTAACAGTGTCCTTAGCAACAGAGGAGGATATGTAGCATATATATTTGAGAGCGGTTGCTCACATCCATCTGTACTTCACGCTTGCTGACCAAGGCAATAACTACCGTGTTTCTCCTAAAATAAGACACCGTTTTATATATTTTTTTTCCTCAACAAAACACAGTATGGCTTATTTTCAGGGGATGTCTTATTTTAACCGCATCACATCAGTACTCTGCATAGCCACGCCTCTCCAGGCTGTTTTAATGGGAGGTGCCGCATCACTATGGCTTATTTTCGGGGTATGGCTTATTTTCAGGGAACGGCTTATATTTCGCAAATGCATAGAAATCCTGCCATGGCTTATTTTATGGCCATGGCTTATTTTAGGAGAAACACGGTATGAAGAGCAACAACTATAAAAAGAACGAACTGGGAAACAGATGGACATTTAGACAAGCAATGAATAATTCTGAAACTTGTGATAGCTATTCCATTATGGCAATTTATGGGCAATATATCCTCCCTTAGCTGTGTTGGGTTTTTCCCCTCCTTTTCTGCAGTTTATATTCTAGGTGGGTTGACCACAGCTGTATGCTGTATTCCAAATGTGCTCCCACCATCTATTTGAATGAAGTTGCTATGGAAGATTGAAATCAAGACAGCTGGTAATACCCAACATAGAATTTGTTCCTACCGCACACCACCAATGTTTTCAGGAAGCTCACCATTATGCTCCCAATATTTCTTTCCTGGAGCCAGTTCAGACCCCATGAGTGTATACTAGATGTGAATATTTTTGCTCCAGTAGACATCACTTTACATTTGTAGCTAAACCACATGCCAAATGTGAGAAAGGTGTGATAATTCTGTGCTAAATTGCAGTTCTGAGTAGGGGTGATTTTGCAGCTGAGAAACAGTGACGGAAGACTCCTTACTGTTCATGCCCCCCATCCCCCCTGCTACACTTTCCACTGCAACTTCCCCCTCCTCTCCTCTCCTCCTTCAGGGTTCCGTACAACCACTCTACTACCTTCAGTGCGACCTTTTGTTTTCCTTTCACCCAGCTTGGAGATGTCTTTGGCTTGGGGGGGGCATGTTCCTAAATTTACATAATTTTACACTTGCTGTTCTTTTAAGCATCAGGGGAAGGGCAAAGGTTTCGGGAATGGACAAACTAATAAATAACCCAATTGAAATGAATTATTGGTGTTTTCCACTGTACTGCAAACTTTCTAAGAGACCCACCTAGCTCAACACCCGGGCACCAGACCGAATTTTAGGGCCAAAGGTATTTTTTTGCTACCTTTGTGGCCTTTTACATGTAGCATCCCTGTGGCTGAGGGATGTTGCTCTATGCCTCTGGGTAAATCATTTGTTCATTTCCTACCCTTAAAAAATAAAAGAGGCACCCCACCTTTCTGCTTTAGGCAGTTTCAGAGCTCCCAGAACTGCTGCTTATGTAAAAGACAAACAAAAAAAACCCCAGTTGCTCACAGTTATAATCCCAGCTAGCTCAGCTTCATGAAAGCATTCGGACATGACCACAGCTAAATGCCATGCAAATGCCCAGGCAGATCCATTAATTAAATCAGCTGTTCAGCAAAGGCCTTAATTGGGCTGTGACAAGCTCCCGGAACAATTGTGATGAGAGTTTATTCCTCGTCTGTTGTTCTTATTAACTGCCACTTCCTTTGCAACGACAGGCCCTTTATGCTGGAAAACTGCATATCTGCACGAGGTTCATCGCCTCCCAGGAACCTAAGGAGAGCTCTGAAAAATGAGGCCAACGGTTAATCTAGATCAGGGGTAGGGAATCTGTCTGGCCCTCAGAAATCTCTCCACGCCACACTCCCATCTTCCCAGGCTGCACCCTTCACTGGCCTCGTTTTACACCCTCCTTGAGTGTTTCTGACTGGCTGGGATGTGCCCTTGAACCCCGAGATACCTCTTAGAATCATAGAATCATAGAGTTGGAAGAGACCACAAGGGCCATCCAGTCCAACCCCCTGCCAAGCAGGAAACACCATCAAAGCATTCCTGACAGAGGCTCTTGCTTCTCTGGATGGGGGATAAGGAAGAGGGTGTGCAGGTGGGTGCACAGAATCTAGCCTACTGTACAGACTTAAAATTTATATGAATCGCTTTGCCCACTTTTGTCTCTGGCTGCATCCAGCACCGACAAGTGGCCTTTGGAAGGTTGACCAGAAGGGAATGCAGCCCTTGGGCGAAAGGTTACCCACCTCTGATCTCAACTCCCAAGCAAGTGTGCACAGCAGCGCAACCTTAGCACCTTTGTAAGATATGTTGGTTGGCGAGACTTCAGTCGGGCCTCTCTATAATCTTTCACGGGCTTAATGCATTTCTAAACTGGACTGGATTTAGAGGCAGGTGGCCCAGGTTGCCAGATTCTGGGCGGGATGACTGTCATATGATACAGCCGCTCAACAACTGGAACAAATTCCACAAACAGTGGAATATGTGGATCTGGCTCCTGCCCCAAGGATCCCTGCAATACACAAATTTCCCCTCCCTCCCTCTACACGTACATAAGTGCCTGTTTTTGTAACTGCAGCCACGTTTTCCAGTCATAGAAATAAGAGGCAGGTTCATCAACAAAAACACCAACAGCTTTCAAATGTTTAAAGGGGGTCTTTCTCCATTTTAAATTTTTGCTCAGATAAAAAGCCTTCACATTCAGGTGGAGATGTAGACAGACGGATGTATTTCTGTGTGTGTGTGCATGTGTACACACCAACATATACACATACCTCTCTATAGATATATATATTTACATTATTTTAAAAACCACTATCCCATGTCAATAGCTGTCCTTGTCTTTAAAAACCAATGAAGACGTACAAGAAAAGAGAAGATGGTGAAACAAGTTTATTATTATTTTAAAAACTATTATGTCTCTGCTGCACATAAAGAAAAGGACTTTTTGTTGTAGCCTTCCCCATCCAGTTGTCTTGGACTTCAGTTTCCAGCGGCACAGCTGGGCTTCCTGGTCCAAAACCTCTGGAGGGCATGAGTTTGGGGAAGGCAACACAATGACCAGCAAGGCAAAGTTGCTGGTTCCATGTCTGAATGCAAGGTTTGGAAAGGATACACACCTCAAACTTTAGAGTGTTAGTTCTGAAAAGATTCTTTTAAAAAATAAAGAAATAAAAATTGTGTTTCACAAAACCCCTTCTTGTGGGTTTTGTGGTTTTATTTTGCAAATCTCAGAGAGATATAGTTCAAAGAACCATCAACAGTCAACATGTGAAAAAAAGATTAACAGTTTTGATTCAGTACACTTCCGGCTTAAATTCACAGTAAGCAGATATACAGAAACAGATTGAGGCTTATGGTTTGTTTGTTTGCTTTTTTTAAAAGGAGAAGGGGAAAAATAACATCAAGGCCATTTTGCTTCCAACGTGCTGACCCAGGGCCAGTCTAGATTTTGTGTTTTAAAAGATATTAGCCGTCAGCAAAATCTAAAAACATGCAAACGAGCAGAGTTCTTATTGCTGGTGAAATCGCACTGGGTTATCCTGCCAACGAATTAAAAATCCTGCAGCTTCACGTGTGTTATTCCTTGTTATCCTAAAGCAGACTTCCCCAACCTGGTGCCTCCCGCCCCCCCGCAAATGTTTTTTGCTGTCCTGCAACTCCCATCAGCCCCTGCCGACACAGCCAATAGTCAGGGACTGTCTGTTGGAGAAGGCTATTCCAGACTCTCATCTTGAAGGGAGAGAATTCAATTCTCTAGTTTTATTGTCTATAGCTTGTAAGGCCTATAGGAGTTTTTTCTTCTGTATCAATATTCTACATGCTGTGTATAGGGTGAGCAGCTAAGAGGGCCCCTCATTCTGCATAGCATGAAAGGGTCATCTCGACCCAAGCTGGCGTTAAACTTTCTGGCATGAAAAGCCCATTCCAATTAAGTCCTGGTGAGAGGGTCATCTTGACCCAAGAAGTCCTGGCACAGAAGCCCAGCTTTAATTAGTGTTCCTACTTTCACTTTTGAGAGGCGCATTCACCCCCCTCTCTGGGAAGTCAGTCTGTTGCCTTCCTAAGGAGAGAAAGGGATCTCTCTCTCATTCTGGACTTTGAGCTGGATTTTTGGGCTGAAAATCTTCTTATTTAGAGAGGAAAGAGACCCTCTTTCTCCCTGAATACAGGTAGGTTCTCCTTCTGAAAGACATTTAAATTCATATGGCTGGCTTTAGAGCTGTTCGGCAGTGGCAGAGGCTTGATAGCCATTTGTCAGGCATACTTTGATGGTGTTTCCTGCTTGGCAGAGGGTTGGACTGGATGGCCCTTGTGGTCTCTTCCAACCCTATGATTCTATTCTATGATTCTATATTGATGTAAGTTCCCCCTTTTACCTTTTTCTCTAGGTTCTTTTTCTTTAAGATAGTCTTTTATTTTCTGAAAGCTCTCTTTGTGCTTGAGTGCAAACCTCCTTAATGTTTCCTTTTAAGTATACTGTATTGATGTAACCTAAGTACACTGTAAACTTTAGCCCCATTTATTTGATATGATTGTCTGGCTTTTGTATTTTTTATGTTATTGGTATAATGTTCAGTTTTTCTGTAAGTTTATTTGATGTTTAGGTTTTGCCTGTTTGCTTCATATAATTTTCTGGCCATTTAATATTCAGTTTTCTCAGTAAGCTCCTTTTGAGGAACATGTTCTTAGTGCATACCTTTGTTTGCTGGCATATTATTAATCAATGAAAAGCTGTAGGTCAAAAAGCCCCTTCCCGTGGAAGGTATAGAAATTGGCCAGAGATGTGAAGGGGATTGGATAATCCTTTGATGGGTGATCCTACCAATTAGAGGGAAAGGCAAAAAGCTTTAATTATAAGAGCCAGCCAAAGGGCAGACTGACCCATACCTTAAGAGTGAAAAGCTTTAACTTTCACCCAAGTAATGAACTCAGGGCTGTTCTGGCCAGGAGACAAGATGAGTCATTGAATAGGTGGCCTGGCACATGAAGACAGGCAAGCACCAGGAACTTGAGGCCAAAGTGACCTTTTGCTTTGATATTACAAATGGTGTGACGTGCATGAACTCATGAATTCATAATGAGGGGAGAGGGATTCTGAAGGGTATAAAAGCTGTATGTATCTTTTCGCCTGTTGTATTTCGCTGTGAATTATCACGCGGAAGCCTTCTGCTGTCCTAGGCAGTCAGAATATAAATTCTTTCTCTATTTTATGTCTTCGGAGTCGTTATTGACCCCTTGTTCTCTCTCAACTCGTGGTGCAACGCGAACCCCAAGGTTAACGGAAATGGTCAGCCATGTAAAAAGGCTACATTTTCCTGGGGGCTCGTGCCGGGATTTGGCGTTCCCCGAGGTTGAGGGACAGTGACCGGAGCTGTCTCTGCTAGGCGATCAGCTCAGGTTCGGTTTGGGGCTCCTGTGCACGTCCTACTAGCTTTGTAGGAGGAGCAGCCATTCCGTTCTTGAGTGGAGACGCAGCAGAAACGGAGAGAAAGAAGAGCGGCCGCACAGGAGGTGCACAAGGGGTGCACAGGGGGTTTGGAAACCCAGAGGTAAGCTCTGTTGTGAGAGCTAAAACAGGGATCTGATCAATCCCGGCCGGTAGATTGCAGTTAAGTGCAACTGGCAGAGGAAAAGGCTGGTAGTTTTGCAGTAAGGTGCAACCAGCAGAGGTAAAAGGGAAGTGAAGGTGTGTGTGGGGACACTCCAAGTGTGTGGGGTTTGAGTGAATGAGACGCTAGGACTCAGAGTCACTGGCAAGGCGAAATGTTGGTCTGTAATGTGAAAGTGGATGTGAGAAAAAATTGGTTAGGTGGGGGGAGTGTCCCAGGTCATGGGGAATGGGAAAACAGCTAGCCTGCGCTAGCTGAGATGGGGAATTGGAATTTTTGTTGCTGTGTAAAAACTTATGATTTGTAATAATGTTATGATATTGTGAATTTCCTCTTGTGTGTGTGTATATGTGCCTGTCTGTCTCTGCAGTGATGCCATGTTGGGTGATTTTGTATGAGTCCACCTGTGTCTGAGTGATGCCACAAGAGGCTATTTTGGCTGCTAATCCAGTATGCATTGTGAAGTGAATTTTTATGCTAATCCAGTATGCCTGGTGAAATGATTTTTTTTCTATGTGTGGGTCTGGGTGAAATTCTGTTGTCTGTGTGTGTACATTCCAGTGAAAAACTGGGACAGGAAATCTTTTTTCTCTCCAGTTGTCTAGCGGACAGGGACTGCCTGTCCTCTTGTCCTCCTCCTCCTCCCCCTTTACCTCTCAATGTGTGTGAGTGAGTGGAGGTGCAGAGGGCAGCCCCAAGTTTTTTTTGACATTGAGAGAGAGAAGGGAGGGCTGCTATCTCCTTAGAGAGTGTGTGAATAAAAATTGTGTGTTCCTTTGACAATGGAAGCAAGATGATCTGTTTGTCTACCTGTTGTGCTGTTTTTCTCATTTTTAGTTTTTATTATGTAAAATAGCCCCTCTTACATAACAATCAAAGTAAGAGGAAGGAAGGGGGGCCTCACAACCCCCCCAATATCACTGATACTGTGTGTGTGCCAGTAGGAATTAGCCAAAAGGGAGCTAAGTTGCTGTAGGCTCCATGTATGTTTTTGTTTGTTTGTCTTTTTTTCTTTCTCTCTTTGCCTTAACACGCAACTTTGTTTAGGTCGAAGATAGCTTCGGGTCCTGGTGAGCTGGGATAGAGGAGAGAAGATCCCCCCCCCATTAAAGTCCACCCTCTTTCACAGCTCTTTCTCTGTGTATGAAGTGGGGTGGCTTATCAAAATCTTGCAAGTAGACCTTTGTATCATCCCTTGGCCCTTCTTGTGGGAATTTGGAATTGATGGCTGCACAATGGCAGCCTTTTCAGGTGGATTTGGAATTGATGACATGTGACTGTACAGTGGCAGTCCCCTTGTATGTCTTGTTTTGTGTTGTTGTCCCTTCAAGGAATCTGTTTGAACCAAGGGTTGAGTGAGTATTATTTACAACTATTTGTGTGCCAAGGCTTGTATCCCAAGTGGACATGTGTCTGCACAATTTCCCTTTCGAGGAATCTGTTTGAACCTAAGTGAGTGTGTGTGATTTATAAATTGTTTGTGTGCTAAGGTTTGCATCTTCAATAGAATGGGCTGTAAAAGTCTCTTTCTCTGCAAGGTTCAGGTGAATGTGAATGCCATTCTGAGAATTATTTCTGTGGGAAATGTGAGGTTTAAGTTTAATTGCTGTTGCAATCAGGAATGTTTGTTTGTTTTTGAAGCTAATACAGTCTTTGTTTGCTTCTCGATTGATATTTGTTAAGTAATAAAGGAGTAACGTGCTCATTAAAGGAATGTGATAGGGAGATCGCCCCTATCTCTAATAAAAGCCTGTTAGCAGGAATAGGAAGGAGGGGGAGACAGACAAACCTCATTTTAAAGAGCAAATTTCCCCCCCCCCCTCTCTCTCTCTTCGCAGCAGCAAAATCTTGGAAGGGAATTGGCTCTCCCACCAGCTTGAGGGGGAGGTGATTTAAGCAGGCTGATGATTTTCAATGAAGGTTTATTAGAGGAAAAGTTTTATTTTATATCCCAGGTTTTAAATTTTTTCTGGAAAGATTTTGAAGGTATAGTATGTGGGAATTTAGATGAAGGTTTAAAGTGGAAGGAAGGTGGCAAGTACAGAATGGAATGTAGGAGCAGAAAGGGAAGGGCTATTGGCAGCAATTGTGACAGAAGTCCGGACGAAAGTGAGGATTTGGGGGAAGTTTGAACCTCAGGAGAAAAGGGGGCAGAAATTTGGAATGATTGGAAGGAAAAATGATGGCAAAGAGAGTGTGTGCATATTGAAGGAAATATTTATCTTTTGCAGATTTGAAGTGTGCTTTCACCACCCACCGTGCCCAAGTTGCAGAGCACATCTCAGGGGTGACTCCATCGCCCGAACAAGACACCATGGAGCGGGGCTGGCGGTCCGCCAAGCTGCCGCTGCGGGACCATGGGTCGATGAGAGGAGCCTGGAGATGGCTCTGATATTACAGAGGTGGTAGGATATAGCAAACCCTTCAAAGACTGTTTTAAAAAGACAGGGGCTCTCCTTATTGCCCTGTCCATGATTCGTTGTTATCTAAAAGAACCCTGAAAATTGTCACCTTTGAATGAGCACATCGAGGGATTAACTCCATTGTCCAAAATGAAACTTTGCTAAGCTGGCCGCCACGCAGCATGAGATGATGGGAGTGACCTATCGATGGCTCTGAATCAAAACTGATGGCCAAGCTCTGTCTGATAACCCATTTCTGTAAGAGCTTGTTCCCTTTTGCTCTGTTTGCAGAACCCACCCTAAGTTCTCCTGAGGGTCAATAATGGGCTGGTGGTTTTGGTCAGGTATTAGGAAAGGGGACCATAGAAGCTGACATTCAGGTGAATAATATGGCATGGTAGAGGTTATGTTTCCATCTGGACAGCACTTAATCTGTGTGATTTCTGAGTAATTGAATATACTTGTTATCCACAGGTGATGGAGGCTTTGCGTCTTAAGTTGACATGGACTCTCCAGTCTGCTTGGATGCAAACAAACAAAAGAGGAGGGAAAGTTGATCTCTGATATTGTTGTTGGAACCGATAATAAAATTGGGATGGGGAAATGGATCTTATTTGGGAGATATTGTATCTTTCTGTTCCCTGACATTAGCAGAGTTTTAATGCTATATTGGTCTGAAATAGTGAAAATAATAATGATAATAATGGTAATTGTAATAATGATTAATAAATAATAATAATAATAATAATAATAATAGGATGTTACCTTTCAGTGTATGGATATTTGTCTAATAAAGGTGAATATCAAGTATTACAAATTTTGGTATTATGGAATGGAATCAATCCCCTGGGGGATGACTGAAGGGTTAACATATGGATAAGAATATATAATTTATATATTTATATATCAATCTGATGTGCAGGAGTTGGAGTTATTAATGTTATGAGTCTAAAAGTTCTGGAAAATGAACTGGCATCTTTAGGTGGTCATCTTGAAATGATAGATGTTGCAGGAAGCTGGTGTGTTGATTCAAGATATAAAGGTTATATTAAAATATTATCTAATCCATATGATTAGACAGGAGCAATAGATATTAAGGGCAAGATCTACCCCACTGCATATCTATGGAAATTGGAAAATATTATTCAAGTGGAAGTGCTGAAGGTATTAATAGATAAAAGATATATCTCCAATATCGATATAAATTGGAAATGGTTCAAAATATGTGGTATTGTGTATTTGTTTATACTTGTGTGTATTTTAAGGTTAGAGTGATTGCATGGATTGGGAAAATGAACCAATTTATTGCTCTGGGCCAAAGGTAGACCATGTAAGGTCAAGGGTGGAGTTATGGGATAATAATTGCGGAAGAATATTGTATTTCGAGGAGATAGTGATCCGACATGGTCAGCCTTACCTTATAAGTATATGGGAGGCCATCATTATTTGTTTAAAGTATTCTAGCTTACCTCAAAGAGGTAGGAGGACTGAGGTGTGACCATTATCGATCGTACCCTTTAAGAGCAGATATTATCTCTGTCATGTGTCTTCTATTTTTTTAATAGGAAAGCCCTCAAATGCTCGCCGTGTAGTCTTGCTAAGCCAGTTTATCCCTATGCAGCGGCTCTGAAATCTAAGTGGCTGAGGTGCCTCCCTGCTCGTGCAGAAGTGAACCTGCCGCAGCGTGCCGGAATATCCCTAGAAGCTGAAGATCCGGAGAAACCCTGTCTCTGACCCCACCGGGAGCGGGTCAGAGCACGGTCTCCAATGGCAACAAAGGCCTGCTGCCAATGCACCGGGAGCCATTGGCCCTGCGCACGCCTATAGAAGAAGGGGAAGAAAAGAATACTGAATGGGAGGACCGGATGATCGTATTGCTTTAATTTGTGTTGACCAGTTACCAGATAACGTGACCAGTAGAACAGTTTCTGTAATTAGTGTTAGGAACATTCGAAGTAAGGGATCTTTAGTTGAACCTGTTGGTATTGTATCCCCCATTGCACATAACGAGCGCCCTTCCGGCCAACCAGAGTGTTTTGAGGTAGGCTGCTACTCCTGTGGTTGTAAGCATTTGGGAATATCCCACGGGCCACACGGAATACCATTTGCCCTACCGCTTGGCCATAAGGCCAACTCCCACCAGAGGGGCCCTGCAGGAAAGTTAGAGGAGGTATTGTCTGAAAGGAGGTGGAATTTCAGTGATCCTGAAAGCCAATACATTTTAAGGGAAGCATATTATAGAGCAGGAGGAAATTAGAATGGATTGGTGTGAAGAGCCATGGAAATATTGGTTCTGGTGGGTTGGAACAGTATCAGGAGGAATACTCATGTGGCTGATAGGTTATTTTTGTTGGCATGAAAGGAACAGAATCTGTGGTCAGAGGTG
Source organism: Lacerta agilis (assembly GCF_009819535.1). Classification (NCBI taxonomy): domain Eukaryota; kingdom Metazoa; phylum Chordata; class Lepidosauria; order Squamata; family Lacertidae; genus Lacerta; species Lacerta agilis. The sequence continues at coordinate 68,450,849 of NC_046320.1, forward strand.
TCCATCCCCACTAACCTTGGGATTCTCCTTTTGGGAATGGTAGGATGTCTTGCACAAGAGCTACACTCCATTGAAGCTCCCTGATTGCGGTCCCAGCAGTTAATCCATGAGCCCAAAAGGAATTATTAATGAGACGTGAGATGGCAGACAGATAGGTTCAGCAAAGGCCTTAATTGGGCTGTGACAAGCTCCCGGAACAATTGTGATGAGAGTTTATTCCTCGTCTGTTGTTCTTATTAACTGCCACTTCCTCTGCAACGACAGGCCCTTTATGCTGGAAAACTGCATAAAGACTAGTCTGAATAATGACTAGTTATTATTTGGGTCGTCTGAATAATGATGCTTCTTTTGTGCTGCGTTCCCCATTTACGATGTCTGAACATCTTCCCCACTTGCAGGGTCTAGGAAAGATTCTCCCATTTTGCAGCCAGCCAAGGCCACCACAATTGGGGCAGCGGTCTCAGAAGGCAGGCATTGCGTGCTGTTAAAGAAATTGTCGGTTATTTAATGACTACGTTTAATTTTATTAGGCTTTTTACCTCAAGGGGGTGCCATTTGACTTTTCTCGCTCAGATGATGCTACATCTGGCCTGAACTGTAGGAAGCAAAGTATTTTTTTGTCATAGTTGTGGGTGGGAACTCTGTGTCACTAGCAAGTGAAGTCCCAGCTCCATTCAGTCTCCCCGGAATCGATACAACACACACCAGAAATTAGCCGGGGGGGGGGGGGAGGAGCACCCTTTCATTGATTTCGTTCCTAACAAACTTCAGCTCGAGCACAACTTATATGGAGTCTTGCCAACTTTTGACATCTAAATTTCCTCGCTTCTGGTTTTCCGGCCGGCAAAGGCTTCCCATGCAAAAGAATCCCATAGCCCAGAATTCCACAAGTCCGGAAAGAAATTAGGCAGACTTTCAAGACTTTTCTTTGGTAACATACTTATAATGAGCCGTAGAATGGAATTCCCCCATGCGTTGCTTGTTTTCAACTGTGACCATGTGTTGGGCGACAGCACGTGACAACAGTATGTGCAAGAATGATTGTGTGCATACACAAATTGGAAAAAAGAGAAGCCCCCCCCCCCGTTCCCTGGTTTAACACAAAGCTGTGAGCCCTTGCCATGGCAGCTCAGTCTCTTGCCCTTTCTGCTCTGTCCTTTTCCATGTGTGATATCTGCAGAGTGGTTTTGCTATGGGTAGCAAGGTGCACACACACTGGACTTCTGCAGATGTCTCTGTATTATCTAGCTCTGAATACAGAATGGTGAAACCATAAAATTGGAAGGTACCCAAAGAGTCATCTAGGCCAACCGTCTGCCATGCAGGAATCAAATATTTCCTGACAGATGTTTAAAAACCTCCAAAGGAGAGCCCACCTGCTTCTAAGGGAGCCCATTCCACTGTTGAGCAGCTCTTACCACCAGAAAGTTCTTCTTAATGTTTAGTCAAAATCTCCTTTTTTGTAATTTGAATAAAAATATCCTTGTAATATGCCTGATTACGATTTTGTTTTGTTATCTGCTGTACTGTACAAACACACACAACCAGTCCTTGGAGGAATCTCCTGCTGGAAGCTAGCTATTTATTGTAAACTGAAAAGTATAGAACCAATTCCTTCTGGTCAGTAGTTTCCCTGCTGACCAGAAAGCAGAGGGCGGAGAGAAGCATTTTGAAGCAGGGATTCTGGGTGGCGAAGAAGGATTGCAACTCAGCCCCCAAAAGCGGGCTACTGGGGAAAAATCATAACCACGCAGAATGGTCAATACAGGTTTCTTTCCTGTTGGCAGCCAAGGCGCTGGAGAGGGTGCCTTAAAAGGGCTACATTTTAGTCCAGAGCTGACAGCTGCTGATTCTACAGTGGTACCTCGACTTACGAGTGACTCGACCTCTGGAAGCGAAAAAATGGCCGCCGCTTCCGAAACTTTCGACTTACGAAGGGAAAGCGGCGGCACGATACCTCAACTTACAAAGTTTTGAAAGCGTTTTTTTCGACATACGAATTTTTCCCCCGTTCGAAGATGGCGCCTTCGACTTACGAAGATTTCAACTTACAAGCGCGCCTTCAGAACGGATTAATTTCGTAAGTCGAGGTACCACTGTATTCCAAACCGTGAGGGTGGGGGAACTGTAGGCTCTTTCTCTTCTTATTTCCAGTTTTGTCTCATTTATTCTTACCAACTTTTGCTGGTTAATATCCTTCAGGTTGGATACAGGGAAAAGGGAACAGTTTTTTTTTTTAATCTCTCTGAACACAAAAAACACCAGCCTCTAGAAAAAAGCCAAGTTTCGGTCACTTCTGCAAAAATAAAAAAAAATGTTGAATTAAAAATAAATTCCTCTGAGGGGGAGCAGCAAGATTTACAAGAAGAGCAGGGTGAGAAAGGGTATCTTGTTCCATTCTTGCCTCACCCCCACCACCACCCATGTCTCTCAGACATCCACAGCAATAAAAGGCTCGCTACCCCTTTCATTCAAATCACAGTGGTTATTCCCCAGAAACTGGTATTAATAGACTATTGTATTTTAATATTCTGTTGGAAGCAGCCCAGAGTGGCTGGGGAAACTAGCCAGATGGGCGGGGTATAAATAAATTATTATTATTACTATTATTATTATTATTAAACAACCAGTGGCATTGTTTCAGCACCCAGGCCTATCAGTTTCCCCCTGGTGTTTAGGAAACATCTATTAAGGACCATTTCTCATGGCATCTGTGCATGGCCGCCTATTTTGGTTCCCGCCCCACGGCCAGATAGTGCTGTACGGCAAAGCAGCTCATCCAAATGAGGCGTTTGCCATAAAGCCAACCCGCCATTCCGTATCGCAATACCTAGCGCGCCAAGCAGCGGCTTAACGGTTGTGACGAACGATTCCGAGAAACCGAAATCCTGCGCAGCATCCGACTACCTGAGAATCTCATCTTTTCGCTTCAGAGAACAGCAGGCGTTTTAGCCCTCACGGATGCAAAGAGCAGCAACGGGGAAATGTGCTGGCGGCCACCTCCTCACGAGGGAACCCACAGCACGCAAAACCCAGCAGGGATTCTGTCAGTCGCCAAGGCCTAGAAACCTCATTGCACCAGCAAAATAAAATAGAAATATGGTTCCAGTAGGCATCCCGAAGGCTCATCCGAGCAGGTCTTTGGTCACACTGGCCAGGAATCGGAAGCAAATATTATAAAGTGCTGTTTCAACAGGTGGGTCCTCTTGGGTGTCCCGTCCCCCCCATGGCTGCTTCCGTCCACAATGCAGCTGCAGGCAGCGGTGTCTCTCGGGAATTTCTTCCATGCGGAGATGCCTCAGGAGAAGGGGTGGGGGAAATCTAAAATGGTCTTGTTCAAGTGAGTTTGGTTTCATACCACAAGTTAGAAGCGACAGCGCACAGACACTTCAAAGTAGCTTAAAATCCTCAGGTCCCCCCACCTACCTACAAGATTATCGACGGGTAGACAGAAAACATACACCGAAACAAGACTGCCATGTGACTTGCAACCCCAGGAAGGTATAGTGTAATCTCAAGAGCGCATGAAATCAGTGGGGCTTTGGAAAACCCTCCAAGGTGTTGTCTTCTTGCCAGAAATTCAGTTCTCGACAGTGAATTCTCCTCTTTCCGCAAAGCCCAGTTACTCACAAGAGTTTTCTCTCTCTTTGTACACGCGTTTTGCTTTAATAATCATATATACATATACAGAACAGTTATTTACATCCAAGTACACTTGTCTCTGTATAACTTAGCAGCATATAAGTAAATGATTTGCTTCCTAGTTCAGTTAATAAGCACTTTCACATACAGACAACCCGGCAGTGATTTCCCTGCAGATGCTAGCAACAGTAGGGTTCGCCCGACGCAAACCACCACTAGGCAGAAGGCGTCTGTCTCAGGTGGTCGAATCTGGGCACCATTGTAGAGCGGCAAACCATTTTGTTCCAAAACCCATTTATATATATATTTAGAGAGGGTGACTCTGCGCAAGTTTGTGAGAGTGTTGTTTCTTAGGCACCAGTATGTCTGAGAAGGCCTGACCCTGAATCCTGCTGTCGTGGGTGATTGGGAAAACTGGTGTAGAATGGGAAAATTTGTGGGTTCTTCTCTGATATCTATCAAGGCCCCCCCCCACCAAAAAAAGCACCATAAAAACCCTCTGAAGAAGGCATTGACCATCAGGCATTCTGGAGGCAAGCTACTGTAAACCATGGATTGCGCAAAAAGAAGACACACCCCCCCCCCCAAATCTTTTATGCAGCCAAATCAACTTACAGCACAAAGTTTTTGCTGCTGTTACTGATTTGCTGTGGAAGATGCAAGTGGTAAATCAGTATACAATCAGCAGCACAAAAACGGCGCACACAAATCTACTAAACCATTCCACGTATAGAATTCTATATTGGTAGTCCAATCAACAAGAAAGCAATGCAAAAAGTCAAAGAAGCCACAAACAGAAAACTCATTCAAGTTAGTACAACAGGACAATTTCAGTCTTTAAATGTCTTTAGCCAGGCTCCTGTAGATATTGATGAAAATAGGTCCAGTCAGATGATACGCACAGATGTTAATAGATGAAAGCAAGTCCAATCAGATGGAATATTGACGATGTGACGCACAACAATTAGACAGGGTGCCGGCGTTTGTCCCCTGTTTCACCCATGGACAATTTTGGGCTTCTTCAGTAAATAATGTAAATAATAATAAGTTTGTAAATAATGAAAAGATAAATGAATACAGGAATCAATACTTACACTTCATATGAATTAATGCTTAAGCCAAGAAAGAACTTAGCATATGAAGTGTAAGTATTGATTCCTGTATTCATTTATCTTTTCATTAATAATATAGAAATTTTTGATTATTCATATAATGAATGTGTAAATGTTAACTAGGTTTGGTTTATATCACCAGTGAAAGTGTGCAAATGTACCAAATCTTTGTGAAAGAATATTGTGAAGAAGACGACTAGATGTTATAGTTTAGATGAGATGTAACATGTAAATTGTAAGTATGGATTTTTGTATTTGTCTGTTCAGACATTATTTACAAACTTATTATTATTTACAAACCCTTTGCACTGTATGTTTTAATACTAATAAGGTTTGACTTATCCCACCAGTGTATGTATACAGTAAATCCTGGGAAAGAGTTTACTGAAGAAGCCCAAAATTGTCCATGGGCGAAACAGGGGACAAACGCCGGCACCCTGTCTAATTGTTGTGCGTCACATCGTCAATATTCCATCTGATTGGACTTGCTTTCATCTATTAACATCTGTGCGTATCATCTGACTGGACCTATTTTCATCAATATCTACAGGAGCCTGGCTAAAGACATTTAAAGACTGAAATTGTCCTGTTGTACTAACTTGAATGAGTTTTCTGTTTGTGGCTTCATTGACTTTTTGCATTGCTTTCTTGTTGATTGGACTACCAATATAGAATTCTATACGTGGAATGGTTTAGTAGATTTGTGTGCGCCGTTTTTGTGCTGCTGATTGTATACTGATTTACCACGAGTACTGGCAGCATAGGTTTATTTTTTCAGTGGAAGATGCAAGGGCACGTCTGCACTCCAAATATAAACCATCTTAAAACTGGGTTTAACTATCGCGGTTTCCCCGTAAATCCCGGGAAGGGTAGCCAAAGCCCCAAAGAGAATTGTGATGTCTCCTCTCTTTAATACGAGTGCTCAGGATTTAGTTTTAGGTAATAAAACGGGCTGGGAATAAGATTCCGGAGCCAAAAACCTTTAATCACAAAATGTAGACTCTAGCTTACATATTTCATGGTCAGGAGATGTGGCAATAACAGTTGTGGGCTTTACAGGGGAATTTCACAAACTGACAAGACACCGGCCAATTAGGGACGCTAGCTAATGGGCCTGACATTTAAAGCACTACGATACCACTGTCATAGCTTCCCCCAAGGAATCCTGGGAGGGTGCTGAGAGTTGTGAGGGAGACCCCAGTTCCACTAACCAAGCTACAGTTCTCAGAGTGGTTCAATAGTCTATCTCCCCCTTCCCAAAGAACTCTTGAAAATTGTAGCTCTGCGAGGGAAATAAGGGTCCTGCAACAACTCTCGGCAGCCTTAACTAACTGAACTTCCCCAGGATTCTTTGGAGGAAGCTACGATTGTTTAAAGTGGGATGACACGGCTTTAAATCCACAATGCAGATGTAGGGCCTTAGTTCCCATTGCAGGGGAGCCAAAGGGCTGCTTGTGGGCAGAGGGCCTTCTCGGTAGTGGCGCCCGCCCTGTGGAACGCCCTCCCATCAGAAGTCAAGGGAATAAACAACTACCTGACATTCAGAAAATACCTGAAGGCAGCCCTGTTTAGGGAAGTTTTTAAACTGTGATATTTTAAATGTATTTTAATGTTTGGTGGAAGCCGCCCAGAGTGGCTGGGGAGACCCAGCCAGATGGGCGGGGTACAAATAATAAATTATTATTATTCCTGAGAGCACTTACTTGGTTGGCCAATGTGAGAAGCAGGTGGCTGGACTAGAGAGATACTCCTGGTTGACTTGACCTTGCAGGGCTCTTTTTTGTGTTTTTATGGGTTCCTTGTCTGGTTGGGTGCCAAATCAGCTACATGAGCTTGAAATGGGAGTAGCTTTGCAGAGCAGACAGGCTCCAGATTTCCTGTTTCCAGGAGGCACCTCCTATTGCAAGGCTGCCACGTTCCCCCAAACACTTAACTTTGCGACGTTTTGGTATTGGAAAAATGCCACCGAACTTTCCTGTCCCAGCTAGCGAGCAGCCTTTGCTTTTAATTTTTTTTTTTTTAAATCACTTTAAATGCAAGTCCAACAGCACAATGGTAGCCACGAACGCCTTCAGATGGCCCCCTCCTCCAAGTAAGGAATTTTGAGCTCCCAATTGCTTCCAAGAATAATTGGTTCTTTTATCGGCCTTGCATAGCATTCATTCCTTTCCTAACCTAGGGCAGATAAGAAGGTCCATGAGAGGGTGTGGAAAAGCTGGGAGGAACCGGCTAAGTTGCTGCAGACTAGCAAAATACCACTTTTGAGGAAATCAGCTTGCTGAAATGCTCTGCCGCAAATACAGGTGAAACTCGAAAAATTAGAATATCGTGGAAAGGTTCATTTCTTTCAGTAATTCAACTTAAAAGGTGAAACTAATATATGAGATAGACTCGTGACACGGAAAGCGAGATATGTCAAGCCTTTATTTGTTATAATTGTGATGATTCTGGCGCACAGCTGATGAGAACCCCAAATTAACAATTTCAACTTTGGGGTTTTCATCAGCTGTACGCCACAATCATCACAATTATAACAAATAAAGGCTTGACGTATCTCGCTTTGCATGTCATGAGTCTATCTCTTATATCAAACTCCAGTAGCTAATGAAAACAATTGCTTACATAAATGGACTTCTCCACAATATTCTAATTTTTCGAGTTTCACCTGTATGGGAGCCCAACTCATATTCCTGGGACCTAATCAGCACTTGCTAAATAAATCTAATTGCATGCAGCTGAAGCAGCAGGGACACTTGGTGGCAGGAGCTCCTTCGCAAGGGAAGAGGAACGTTAATGCAAAAGGACTGGATGGTAGGCCCGGCGGTAGAGGGAACCTCTCGGGCACCTGGGGTGGAGTGCCCAGGGGCGGGGTGAACTGCCCATGGGGTGGTACACAGTAACCATAGGGGTGGGGCGTGCAGCAGGGCCTCAGCCGCCTTACAGCTGGGAGGGAGGCAGCGGACGGACAGCACAGAGCTTGCAGGCATGCTGCAGGCCCTGCGGTGACGAGTGCCACCCGCCATTTTGTCACCTCCGTCAGGGTGGCACCCGGGGCGGCCCGCACCCCCTTCCTTACGCCCCTGGGTAGAGCCTCTGCTTTTCATGCAGAAGCCCCCTGGGTCACCGCCCAGAATCGCCATGCAGGGTTAGGAGTGCCTCCTGCCTGAAATCCCGGAGGGTTGCTGCCAATCAGTGTAGACAATACTGAGCCAGATGTACCAATGGGCTGGCTCAGTATAAGGCAGCCTCCAAGCGTGTGTGTTTCTGCTACTCGACAAAAGCAATGTTCTGGGGAGAAAGGCCCGAGGGGAGAGAAAAACCACCCATCTCTCGATTGAGATCATCTCTAATTCTAAATAGGTTTGGCCAAACCATCTTCCCATTAAAAAAAATACAGTTTTTGGCTGAGCAAAGAGCAGTGCAATGATCTAGAGCAGCCTTTCCCAAAGTGGGTTAGTGGGATTGTCTAAGGGGATGCTAAGAGGCAAGGGGGCAGCCAGGGTAGGGGGAAGGCTCTGGAGCTGCAAATGACGTTTAGTCTTTGAAAAGCTAGGGTCACTGGATCATCCATTTTGTTGAATTAATGAAACTTAATAATTTTAATTAGATTTTAAAATAAAAATAAATGTTTTGAATTTTATTGTGCTATTATCTTCCTTGGTGGGTTCATCCAAAACCGCTGTTCTGCATAGCTGTCAAGTTTCGGATTTGAAAATAAGGGATGAGCACCCTCACCTGTCCCGGGGACAGTCTACGGTTCTCAGAGACAGTCCACGCCGTGGTAATCCCCCCAGGCTACAAATTAATTTACCCCAGGAAAGAGAAATCAGGGCAGAGAAAAGAAAGCACTTATTCACGCAGCACACGGTTAACCTCTGGAACGCCCTGCCACAGGGAGCAGCGATGGCCACCAGCTTGGATGGCTTTAGAAAAGCATTAGGCCAATTCATGCAGGAGGAGACGACCACTGATGGCTTCTGGCCAGGTTGGCTCTGCTCTGCCTCCAGTTTGGGGCAGCAATGCTTAATCTGAGAACCTGTTGCCAAGAAACATTCATCTATTTTATCTTCTTCTTTTTATATCTGTGTCTGTCTGTCTGTCTGTCTGTCTCTGTTAGTTATTAGGTATTTATATTCCACCTTTTTCTCCAAGGAGCTCCCTGGTCCTAGTCCTCATTTAATCCCCACAACAGTCCTGTGAGGTAGGCAGGCAGGCAGGCAGGGCTGAGAAAGGCAGGGACACAAGGAGTCCCCGGACTCCAACTCTCCTTCCCGGAAATAAGGGAAATTTAAGGGATATCAACAATAAGGGATAGCAGTGGGAAACGGCTTGGAATAAGGGAGTTTCCCACCAAAAAAGGGAGACTTGACAGCTATGCTGTTCTGGAATAATGGCTTTTTATAGGGTAGGGGGGCACCAGGGATGAATTTAAGGAGCCAAGGGTGTGTGTGGCCTGGAAATGCTTAGGAACTATTGACTAGGAGAACGCCTGTGCTCTTGCTTTCTTAACCACGCTGGACAAGGCAGATGACCCAATTGTGTTTAGTGTTTGGAGCTGGACTAGATGCCCCACATAACTTCCTTTCTATCCTGTTCTTCTGCCTTCTCCCCAAGTGCCAACTACATGTGGTAGCTTAGTTTTTGCCCTCCTGGCTGCATTAAAGGAACGAGATGTTAAGTGCCAACTATCTAAAATGGCAGTCAATTTTTTTAAAAAATGTTATCAATTTTCATGGGGGGGGCGGGGCGGTTTCACCAATCTAGGCCTACTGATCCCACCTCAGTTCACGACCCTCTCGTCGGGATATCTGGAGCACTGCCTTTGAGAGTGTTGTTTGGGTTCAGTCCATGCTGCAGAGCATAGATTGTACATGTCAGGAAGGGAGTCTTGACCCCTACTGTCTGTGCAACCTCTCTCACATCTTGTGTGTGTAGAACAGCATATGAACACCACCACAAACTAAGATGGAGTGTGAACCAGGAAGTAAATCAATATGACTTGCTTCCTATTTATAATAGGCTTAGCCTGGGACCGAAGGTGGCACACATGAACCCCGCAATTGAGAACTCAGAATTGGCTTTCATAGGTAACTCCTTTAAAAGGGGGCGACAGACAGCAACACTACGAATTCGTATCACTTTTATACTGGTTCATGGCTCCTCTCAAAGGATCCTGGGAATTGTAAGTTTTCTAGGTGCTGAGAACTGCCTGCAAGAGATCTGCACCCCCTGCTCCTCTCAGAACGACGGTATCCAGAGTTATCTAGGGAGCAGAAATTATGATTTATGTCCGGTTGTGACACAGAAATGCTTCAGGATAGCCTTCCCCAACCTTGGGGGGGGGGGCCTCCAAATGTTCTGGACCGCAGCTGCCATCACCCCCTGACTCTTGGCCATGTTGACTGAGGCTGATGGGAGTTGGGAGTCTGATACCTGGAAGGCCCCAAGGCTTCCTCAGAAAATAGAGACATTCTGCTGATGTGGAAAGAGAAAGTCCCTTTCCCCCCCTGAGGAACGTTGGAGGGATTCCGCCCTGGGTTATGGCAAAGATGAGGCAAGCCTGAGTGTGGCATGAACTTCTACTAGCCAATATGGCTAAAAAAATGCCCTGGAAAAAGAAGGGTGGGTCAGAAGACGATTAAGAGAGGTGCTGCAGTAATGGCAGACACAGAAAACTCTGAGGTGTCTTTGTCAATGGGGCTAAGAAAAAAACAACAACCCACACCAGGCACGCCAACTCCTAGGGGCAGAGGGCTCTACAACATGCCTCAATATTTGCTGGCAAGGGACTGGGCCCTCTTGATGTGGAGGGGGCAGAGAAGGCCGGCGTGGTTCAATGGCTGGCTCCTCCTGAGTACGAGAGAGGAGGCCGCACCCGGCTGCCCAGTTGGCCTCTTCCCGACAATGCACACCACACACGTGTGATGTCATACGTGTGATGCGCATTCCACGTCACGTCGAGGGGAAGCCGAGCGGGGAGCCCAGTGCGGCGCAGCTTCCTCTCTCGCACTCAGGAGGAGCCAGCCATTGAACCGCACCACGCCGGGCTCCCCACTCGGCTTCCTCCCGCCGATGCGCGTATGACATCACATGCAAGTGACACACGTACGATGTCACCTGTGCGACGCGCGTCCCAAGCATGACATCACACAATGCGATGCACGCTGGGCCCCCCCAATCTTGGGTGCAAGACTGCACCCCTGACCCCTCCCCACATACGCACACACAATCCACCCCCCCAATACTCCTGATGTCAGCTCATCCCTAGAAACACAGAAGAAACACCTGTCTCTATTTTTCCTTGATCACCCGCAGAGCACCAGAGCATGTTGGAGATGCCCAGGGCAGACGAACGTACACTGCTGGTTATATAGCATATTATTCTCCTTGGGAAGATCACTGGCTGAAGTACATGCACAGTAATTTGGGGAGGTGGGGTGGGGTGGGGGACAACGTACTTTGAACGCCTCAAGTCCTTTCCTCAGATCTCTGTGGACTCTATCCTCTCCAGCCTGGAAGGAGTCCATGCTTTCTTCTCGTCGGTGTGTGGCGGGCTGGTGACCTTGCTGGTCATTTCGCTGACTTTGTGCTCGAGAATTTGGTTCTTCTGGTACATCTCCACGTAATTCAGCTGCAGCTGCTTCTGGTACTTGATGACCTTCTCCTTCTCCTCCTGCCAGGTGCGGCGCTCCTCCTCAAAGTCCATGACCTGCTGCTCCCGCTGCTGCCTCTCGGCCTTCACCTCCGCCTGCAGCCGCTCCACCTCCTTCTTCAGCGCGTTGAAGTTCTCCTCGCTCTGCCGCTTCATCTTGGCCTCGTCACTCTCGCAAGCCAAAGGGTCCCTCGCCAGCTTCTCCGCGAGCTCGGCGCTGAAGTGGCCGTGGGCCCCGCCCAGGCTGGTGAGGGTCTGCTTCAGGTTGGAGACCTCCAGCTCACACTGGTCAAGTTTCTCCCTCAGCATCTGCACCTCGCCCATCTTCCGCTGCAGTTCGCCCTCAGAGATCTCCAGGCTGACGCTCTTGGTGCTGTAGGAGTCTTTCAAGTTCAGGATCTGCTCCTCCTTCTCCCTGAGGAAGCTCTTGCCTTCCTTGAGCTGGGTCCGCAACCCGACGATCTCGTTGAGCTTCTGGGAGACGTCGGACTGGGAGTCCTTCAGCTGCTGCTTCAGCAGAGAGATCTCGCCAGCCTTTTGGCACACCTGGAAGAGAGGCCTTGTCATGAGACAACTCAAAACAGTGTTTGCTCCAGTGCACACTATGCTTCAAGCAACATCATACCACTCTGGACAGTCATGGCTCTATTGAATGAAAATAACTGGGTACTGAACAAGAAGTGCAAAAGCAGAACTTACACCCCAGTTAACAGTGGCCCATTGAAGTACGCTTCCAGCAGAGTTAAAGATTAAACGCAACAGAAAAACTGACTTGGCTAAAGCAGGCACCAGGAGTAAAGAAAAGGCTTTCTAAACTAGAGTTTAATTTACGTAAACTAAGTAAGAACTCCCTGTTAGTTTCTAGCCTTCTTCCAGAGACTCTGTTAAACTAAATACAAATACACTTTATCGAAAAACTCTCACTCCCAGCCTCCAACATTCCCAACAACTCCCAAAGCTAGGAACGCGCTTTGCAACAGAGCCTTATTGAAATATACTTGGAGTCAAGTGTGAATTTCATGCTCTTTATTCAGCTCATAGTGGTGAGGAATGCAGTTCCCCCAAAACGTTTGCTTTATATACACTATTTACACAATGGGCCCCACGTGATTGGCTAATTCCGGGATACTCCTGTATGCCAATCGGAGTGCGGATTCACTTCCACCTGGAGCAGGATTGGGTGGCTCCTGCGGACCAATCAGACTGCTGCAATGTCAATCCTATTGTTCTGGGACCAATCAGACTGCTGCAATCTCAATCCTATTGTTCTGGGACCAATCAGACTGCTGCAATCTCAATCCTATTATTCTAGGACCAATCAGACTGCTGCATTTTGGATCCTATTCAACTCAGTACATAACACTTATATACACAGAGTAACGGCCACGCTTCAGCCAATTAAGAACAAAACACCGGCACCTGTATCTTCTATTTCTTAAACAGACAGTACTGACACCAGACTGGCTCAGGTATAATTTAAAACCCAACAGGCTCCCCCCTCCAAAGGATTCTGGGAACTGTCATTTGTTAAGGGTGCTGGGAATTGTTAGAAGACCCCCCCCCCTATTCCCTTTCAGAGCTACAGTTGCCAGAGTTTCCTGGGAAGAGGGACTGATTGTTAAAACAATCCGGGAACTGTAGCTCTGGGAAGGGAATAGGGGGCTCCTAACAGCACCGCTAACAAACTACAGTTCCCAGGATTCTCTGGAGGAAGCCATGAATGTGAAAGTGGTGTAGCACTGCTTTAAATGTAAGGCCTACTTTAAGCTGCTGTGCCAGCCCCACAGAATGAAAGGCACCGGGTGCCACAGCACTCCTGCCCAATTTACTTTACCCAGCCGCTCCACACGCAGAAATGCCGTTAGAGACGGACACATCTATCTGTCTTGGGATTGCTCAGTTTCTCATTTTTTTTCACTGGTAACTTCCGTTTTCCCACATTTTCATTTCAGCTAGTGAGCTATTTATTTTTAAGTCCTCGTGAAAATTCATCAGCTCTCTAATGCAGATATCTTCTAATGCATGCCGTTTTCACTAATAGGCACATTTTTGCAAAGCAGTTTGCATCATAGCACACGTTTTATGCTAGTTTACTTGCACATTACTTGGCTGGAGAACTGCATTGCTAAATTCAGACAAATGCACATTTCATACGATAGCTCAACAGAATATTAAAAATACGATAAAACATCAAACATTAAAAAATTTCCCAATGCAGGGCTGCCTTCAGCTGTCTTGTAAAACAGTTGTTTACTTCTTTCACATCTGATGGGAGGGTGTTCCACAGGGCGGGCGCCACCACTGAGAAGGCCCTCTGCCTCGTTCCCTTTAACCTCACATCTCGGAGTGAGGCAACCGCCAGAAGACCCTCGGAGCTGGACCTCAGTGTCCGGGCTGAACAATGGGGGTGGAGATGCTCCTTCAGCTATCGTATGAAATGTTTTCTTTCGCCGCCCCAGGTAGCGCGGAGCCTTACTCCGCCAGTGCCACTATGCAATGGAATCCAACCCCTAAACAGTGACAAATGTTGAAGCGCCCTAAGATTTGGGTGCCTGAGTTTAATTTGTTCCTTTAGATAATTGATAAACCGCTGGATCGAAAGAAATCATCCAAAAGAACGTAGAAAACATAGCTAAAAACCACAAACCACTTAATATAGAATCTTCATCAATATCTTCACTATTAGGAAGATAAAACCTGTAAGTCTTTACAACAAATATAAGTAACTAAATCAAGGGCCTGGACAGACTTGCTGGAACACAAACGTTTTCGGGAGGCATCTAATAAAACAATCCAGCAAGGCACCTACCTAATATCAAGGGGCAGGGAGTTCCACAGCACACGCGAAGGAACAGCTCCTTGCAAATGTGTAATGGACGTCATGTGGCACTTGTATGAATGCTAGTTTGGAAGAGTGAAATGATCTAACAGGCATGGAAAGAGGCAAGTCAACCCCATAAGTAAATTGGTTGTCAGCAGTTAAGGGCTTTTTGTACACTAATACAGTGTTACCTTGGTACTCGAATGGCTTGGCTCCTGAACAAATTGGCTCCCAAACGCGCCAAACTTGGAAGTTAAGTGTTCCAGTTTGCGAATGTTTTTCGGAAGCCGAACGTCTGACGTGGCTTCCAATTGAGTGCCGGAATCTCCTGCAGCCAATCAGAAGCCGCGCCTTGGTTTTCAAATGGTTTCGGGAGTCGAACGGACTCCTGGAACGGATTAAGTTCGAGAACCGAGGTACCACTGTAGTAAAATATAAATGAATAAATATAAATAAAAGTAAAACCACCACCACTGTCAGGGAGCTGCACCCCACTGCCAGACAGAGTCTGGGTGGGGACAGACAGCCCCAGCCACTCCTAGCCAGTGATACGTCTTCCAGCGGGTCTTCCAGCACCTCCCCTGGGGAGGAGGAGTTATCCTCAGGCAGCCAGGTGGAGCAAGGGCTCCTGGATGTTGCTCAAGGACCCAGCACCGCCCAGCAGACCCGCTCTGAAGGGGAGCTGCCACAGAGGGGTCAAAAGACCGGGTAGGCGGCACTTCAGGATGCCGAAATTCTTATGCTGGGGTCGCAGCCGTAGAACGGCACTTCCGGATTCGTCTAGCGACCAGGTAGTCATGTTTCTCAGTAGCTCTGCACTGTAAATAGCCTTGCACAATAAAATGGTTAAAAGACAAGGCGGACTAGGGGTGGGCTGAAAAATGTGTGTCTTTATGGATATTCTCTTGTGTTATGGTATTGACATATGGTAATGGATACTGGTTAAGGATTAAGGATTAGAATTAAATGCCAAAATTCTGGGGATTGGTGGAAGGAAGGGGGGGGGAGAAGAGCTAAAATGAAATTAATTAAAATATGTTGTTATATTGAAAATTAAAATTAGGCAATGGAGGATTCCGGAATATTGTAAAGCAGAGGATATGTTAAATTCATAAATAAGATATTTCAGATGAAAACTATTTGGTAAAAGAGTTTAAAGGAAAACGTTAGAATGTATAAGTAATATGGTGATTTAATTGGCAATAACTGAATTAGGATTAATCTGGAAATCAACGGGGGGGGGATCAGGGAAGTCTCTAAAGATGATATGTTAAAATAAATTGATTAAATTGGAAAAAATTGATAATTACCCCAGTGAGAGGGGGGTTGTTTGTTTTGCTCCCCTTGGTGAGAGAAAGGAGAGTTGGGAAAATTTAATCATGTTTTGTAATTTGGTTTAAATTGGAAAATCTTAATAAAATATTAATTTTTTTTTTTTTTTTTTAAAGACAAGACGGACTTTGTCTTTACTTGTGAGCAACCCCTTGAGGATCCTGATAACCGCCACCACAACCTTTGGCCCTCCAAATATCGCTGACCAACAAATCCCACCGGAGTTGTGGTTCTGCAACATCTGAAATGTCAAAGGTTGCTCACACATAATGTGGGCCTTCAGGACGCGTCTAGATTACACCCCCTCCTCAGGCCAACAACATCTTGAAGGCCCCCAAGTTGGCTCTCCGTGACACGGACCACACCTGCCTCTCACCTCCCACTTGGTCTC
The DNA here is from genome assembly GCF_009819535.1 of Lacerta agilis. Classification (NCBI taxonomy): domain Eukaryota; kingdom Metazoa; phylum Chordata; class Lepidosauria; order Squamata; family Lacertidae; genus Lacerta; species Lacerta agilis. The sequence continues at coordinate 68,466,799 of NC_046320.1, forward strand.
CTCGATCTTGGGAAGGAACTCGGCCTGCTCCTTCTTGAAAGCCACGAACTTCTTCTCCAGCTCTTCCCGCTGCTGGAGGAGCTGCCCCACGTCGTCCTGGAGCTTCTTCTTCTCCTGCTGAAGCTTGAAGATTTGGAGCTGCAGAGCCTGCTGCGCCCTCTGCGCCTTCTTGGACACCTGCTGCAGCTTGTTGGCGTAATTCTGCCGCAGGTCCTCCATCTCGCGCTCCCAGATCTTCTGCTTCTCCTCAAAGACCTGGTAGATGGCCGCCTCGCTCTTGTCTAGGTTCCTCCTCATCTGAAGGACCTCCTGCTCCTTCTCCCACAGCCGGTCCTCCAAGTCCTGGATGATGTCGTCGGTCGACGGCGAGTGGAAGGGCATCGTCTCGTTGAGGTGGTTGAGCCGGCTGAATGAAGACGTGCTCTTGCTGGAAGACCGGCCGCTGTCTGAGGTAGATATCCCATTGTAGCCCACAATGTTCTTGTCCACGTAGGTGGTCCCAATGCGGTTTATGTGGCTGGTCGAGGCGCTCATGGGCCCGATGTGCTGGCTATAGCCTGTGCCGTAAGTGGGCAGGCTGGTCAAAGAGTTCCTCCCGGAATCGGAGAGGCCGCCCGCCTGGTTGGTAGTCCTGTTATGGCTGGGCTTCTCCATCCCACTTTTGACCGTGGAAGGGCTATTGCTGTTGGTGTGGTTCAAAGTCTTCCGGGTCTCCGATATGCCGTTGTTCTGCGGCGGGCACAGGTTCTGCATGGAATGGAAGTTTTTAGGGACTACGGGCTTAAAGGCTGATGGTCTAACTAAGGGCTCGTTGCTCTGCAAGGAGGAGGGAAAGAAAAAAACAGCAAATTAAACATGAGGACTGACACAGCCTGGATAGCTCGGTTGGCTAGAACATTGGTTTTCTTTTTTTAAAAAAAAATATATTTATTTTGTTTTTCAAATTAAGATTTCACAGAGATATATCAAACATAAATAATAAAAACGAGATTCCAAGGAACTTCCTGGACTTCTACCCTCCCCTTAGTGGGTCCTATTATTTATCATTTCCTCCTGCATCTTCTTTGATAATCCAAATCCTTTTACCTCTTCCACTATGTCCAGAATTCAACCTTAAACTGCAAGTGATATTCCAATCCTGAGCATTTTCAACCGGTGTGCCATAGCACCCTGGGGTGACTTGAGGAACATTCAGGGCAGCCCTGGGGGGCGGGCATCATTTCATTAACTTGCAGCCCATAATTTCCTGCATTATCTCTATTTCTCTCTGAGGAACCGGCAGTTTTAAGTTGCAGCCCAAAATAAAGCAATGGCAAAAAAGTGGGGAAACACTTTTGCATGACTGTTTCTCTTCTTAAAATCTCCCTCCCAGGGACCCAGTGTGGTGTAGTGGTTGAGAGCGGTAGACTCGTAATCTGGTGAACCGGGTTCGCGTCTCCGCTCCACCACATGCAGCTGCTGGGTGACCTTGGGCCAGTCACACTTCTCTGAAGTCTCTCAGCCCCACTCACCTCACAGAGTGTTTGTTGTGGGGGAGGAAGGGAAAGGAGAATGTTAGCCCCTTTGAGACTCCTTTGGGTAGTGATAAAGCGGGATATCAAATCCAAACTCTTCCTTTTTCTTCCTTTTATTTTTTTTGTTTGTTTAAAAACAACTTTATTGAAATTTTAAATTAAAACAATCAATTAAACAACTTAGCCAGATCATACATACTAATCAAAGCATACAAATCATACACCTATAACCCCTCATCGCCACCCCCCTCTGACTTCCCTCCAGCATCATTTCTTCTTCTGTCATAAATCTGAGGGCCTTCTGTCGGTTCCCTCACTGCGAGAAGCAAAGCTACAGGGAACCAGGCAGAGGGCCTTCTCGGTAGTGGGTTTTGTGGATTTTTAAAATATATATTTTTATTTTGCTGGAAGCTGCTCAGAGTGGCTGATGAGCCAGTCAGATGAGCGGGGAATAAATAATAAAATTATTATTATTATTTAAAAAAATTAAAAAACCCAAACCCAAAGATGTATACAAATCAGACACAGGTCTTAACAGATCCTGCCACGCCAGAAGAGGCCACAGATACGTAAAACACCTTCAAATTAAGGGCCAGAAGCCTGGGTAGAAAGGGTGCACTTTCCCAAAGTCAGTCCAACAGGTGCAGCTCTGACGCCGGAAGCACTGGGAAAGGAGAAACCTGCTGCTAGCTCATCAGACCTGCAAATGGCACCAAGTTGGGAGGGGTAACTAATGCCATGGAAGGCAGAACTGAGATTCAATATGGCCGCAATTGCGGGTGGCGCTGTGGGTTAAACCACAGAGCCTAGGGCTTGTCGATCAGAAGGTCGGCGGTTCAAATCCCCGCGATGGGGGGAGCTCCCGTTGCTCGGTCCCTTCTCCTGCCCACCTAGCAGTTCGAAAGCACGTCAAAGTGCAAGTAGATAAATAGGTACCGCTCCGGCGGGAAGGTAAATGGCGTTTCCGCTGCTCTGGTTCACCAGATGCAGCTTAGTCATGCTGGCCACATGACCCAGAAGCTGTACGCCGGCTCCCTCGGGCAATAAAGCGAGATGAGCGCCGCAACCCCAGATTCGTCCGCGCCTGGACCTAATGGTCAGGGGTCCCTTTACCTTTATGACTGCAAGAGATTGGAGAATTGGGCCCAAGCCAGTTGAATGGATTTCACATGGGACAAATGTCAGGTGCTGCACATAGGCAAGGAGAACAAGATGCACAAATATGATGGGGCACACCTGACTTCCTAGCAGCACATGTGAAAAGCATCTAGGGGATCTTAGTGGACCACAAGGTGAACATGAGTCCACAGTGTGATGCAGCAACAAAAAAAACAACTCATGCTATTCTAGGCTGCATCAACAGAAGTCTAGAGCCTCGATCAAGGGAAGTCATAGTACCAATCTATTCTGCCTTGGTCAGACCCTACCTGGAGTCCTTTGTCCAGTTCTGGGCACCACAATTTAAAGAATGATGTTGACAAGCTGGAAGGTGTACAGTTTAGGGAAGACATAGGCAAACTTGGCCCTCCAGACGTTTTGGGACTACAATTCCCATCATCCCTAGCTAACAGGACCAGTAGTCAGGGATGATGCGAGTTTTAGTTCCAAAACATATGGAGGGCCGAGTTTACCTATGCCTGGTTTAGGGCAACCTTGATGGTCAAGGGTCTGGAATTTCTCCACCAATTGTTTGACTTGGCAGCTTCCTTGTGTTCCTAGGACATCCAACCCCCAGCCATGCCCCACTTGAAAATTGGGGGGGGGGGGTGTCTTGGCAGACCACTTAATGAGGATAATGGTGATTTATTAAATTTGTTCATGTCACTTCGTCTTGCCCAAGGCAACTCCAAGTGACCTATAACCAAACAACCAAGCATCGCCTGTTGTACATGCAAAGAGCTAGATGTTTCGTTATTTTTAATCGTGTTTTTTTTAAAAAAAATTGCTTCCTTCAAACTGCAATACAATGAAATGCAGTCTGTAAGAAATAAAGGAAGCAATGAAAATACAATTGAGAATGAATGCAAACATTTAATGCCGTCATTCCACAGACCACCTGCCGTGAGCCAGTGTGGCTGCTCACAGACCACGGCCTGGGTACCTCTCTTCTAGGATGCAAATGGAATCTCACCTGGTCTAGTTTACCAGAGACTGGCAATATCTTTGGTGGGTTACTGGGTTCTCTGTACTGGGGAGGAGGTGGGATGTTCTTCTCGTTGTTGGCCGCGACGTTCCCACAGAGGTCCGCCTTCCCCTTCTCGCTCTTGCGCAGGTCCCCGTTGATGTAGATGGAGTGGGAGATCTTCTCCGTCTTGTAGGTCTTCTCCTCCCCGGAGTAGCGGTTGGAGATCTCCCGCGTGGAGTAGCTGTTCCGGGACCCATCGAGCTGGCGGCTGCCGCTCTGCGTCCTGGTACCCACGCTCTTCATGGCGAACTCTTGCTCGCCGGCGACGCCGCTGCCGACGCTTCCCATCGTGCCCTGGGAGGCGGGTTCGGTGAGCCTGGGGTCGAAAGGGTGGAAGGCTTCCTTGCTGTGGTAGCTGGCGTCACTAAGGACGGACAGGGTCTCTAATTTGGCCATGGCAAGCTATGGTAGTGCAGGCACGAGACGTCAGTGGCACTGGGAGAGAGAAAGGGGGAGAGAACAGAACGTCACAAAAAGAGGTCGCTTTGAGAAGCCGTGAGAGCACAAGAAAAGCCCAGCTATGGAGCCACAAGGGGAATAAACGTGAGAAGAGCCTCACCAAAGGCCCATCTAGCCAGCCTAGCATCCTGTATTCCAAGTAGCCAAAGAGATGCCATCCAAGCAGGACCTGGGTGCAAGTGTCCTCGACTCCTACCTGAGTTCCCTAGCAGCTGGGATTCAGAGGGTGTATTGTCTCCAAAATTGGTTAGGAAATTATAAAAGTTCAGAAGTAAACTAAAGCCGAGGTAGAGAAGAAAATATATGTAACTAAGTTTGATGTAATAATAATTGTAAAAATGATAAGGAGGAAAGAAAGGTGGTATAAATTAGATTTGAAGATGATTAGAAAACTGGGAAATAGGTTTTATTTTGAAATCAACCGGGGGGGGGGGAGGATTTGAGGAAGTCATTTGAAAGATGAAATTGAAAAGACTATAAATACCAGGCCCAGGTGCAGGGCCAGGACTTTAGCAATGATTTATATAAAATGATGGGTTAAATGTGAAATGATACTATATGTGCCTCTGTGAGAGGGGGGTTTGGATTTTTGCTCTCCTCGGTGGGAGAGGGGGGAGTATGAAAAATTTAACCATGTAATGATTTCTGTTTTAAATTGAAAAACTTTATAAATTTTTAATAAAACAACAACAACAGAAGGTGTATTGCCTCTGACCCTGGGGGACAGAACACAGCCACCGTGGCTCACAGCCACAGATGTCCCCCGTGGTTTCCCCGCCTCCCCCTTTCAAGCCACCCAAGTTGGCAGCCACCACTACGTCCTGCGGGAGCCAATTCAGCCGAGCGGCATGCTATCGGTGGCTACCAGCCACAATGGCTTGTCTCCATCTCCACCGGGGGAGGCAGTAAACCTTGGAATCCCACTTGCCGGGAACTGCAGGTGGAGAGAGCGCTGCCGGAACTCAGGTCTCGCTTCCAAGCTTTTCTTTCTGCTTGGCTGCTGAGCTAGATGGACCATGGGGCCTGATCCTGCAGGGCTCTACTTGCGTCCTTGCGATTCTTGTTTCTGGGCCAGGGTAAGGGGCCAGGAGCTGGCGCGCTGCAACTCCTGCTCGCCTCTATCGCAACATTTCTGAGTTGCCGAACATTAAAAAAATAAATAAGCGGTACGAATGAAAACGCAGCGAAAAATGAAAGAATGGTATAAAAACAGTACAGATCACAACAGCAGAGGTGTAAAAATCCAGACTTTATTGGGTCAGAGAGAGGAGGGTGTTCCAGACTAGAGTCTCCCTGTGCCTTGCCCCCATAACAGGAGCCAACTCTTAGGGGCCGAGGTCTCTGCCTCCCCAATAAAACATTTGAGGGGGCCAGCCCCCCAAAGTTGATGGGCATTGCCATTCAAACAGTGGGTGGGTGCCACATCTTGTGATTGATTATATGGGGCTGGGCTTACCTGGCCGCCCCCTAATGTTTTATTCAAGCTGGCACCCCTGCTTGCCCCTCTTGGCAAACGGCAGCAACCCCTGCTGTCGGGAAGCTGGGAGAGCAACGGAGACCTACTGTGACCACTGGACGCTACTGCCTGCCACCCCCCTCTCGTCCTGTCCCCTTCCTGACCTGTTAGCCTGCTCACCCACTTGCCTATCTGTTAGGGACTGGCTGGATGAGGAAGAATGGTGGGAGCCACCACCCAACTGCCCCCGCCAGGAGGGCACAATAGATGACAACTTAGATCCTGGATCCTGGTGGTGGGACACCGGCCGCACCTCATCCCAGGCCCACTTTGGGTGGATTTCGTACCCTTGCCCCGCACACTGACCCTCATGTAGACCTACTGCAGTCCAGTATAGGATCTAACCAGGTCAGGCCCTTGAGCTCAGCTGCCCACAGTCCAGGGCTAATGATACAGCCTTCTGGCCCTTACATGGGTGCGATTTAATAAAATAAAGCACAGCTGAGATCGTCCCACCCAGCCTGCCAAGGTCATCACCCTGCATGCTGAGTCAGAAAAACTGGGAGAAGGGCTTCCGGTTTGGTGCCGGATAATGGCGGAGCGGAGCTGAAGAGCTCCGGCTCCCGGGGGGTTTTAGGGGTCTCCTTGTCTGCGCCAAGGGCCCCTTAAAGCCACGGGAAGAGCGTCCCGTGGACCGCGGCCTCGTGGGTCCCAGACGTGCCGTCTCTGCTCTTGATTGACCCTCGTAAGGGGGGGAAATCAAGCGAGCGGAGCTCCGACACGGGACTGAAGAGGCGGATGCACCCCCCCAGGAGATCAAAGCAGCGATTCTGCCAGACCTGAGCACCAAGCTTTTCCTGCTAACTTCAAAGAAAAAAGAAGAACCCCGGCTGCTGTAAGTACGGGACTAATTGGATTTACATTTGAACAATTGGCAACCGGGAGGGATGTTAAAAGGAAGCCCGTCCCTCTCCTTTGTTGTGTAGAGAGGTAATTAAGTTTCAAGTTGCTGCAGCTACATCGCTAGATACAATGTTGTTTGGAACTACTTTGACAGAGAAGATGGATTAAATCCCGGTGAGGGGATTGAAGATTTTGGAAACATCTCTTCTGTGACTTTTGGAATTGTTCTTGGCACCCTGTCTCAGGGAAAATGGCGCTGGAAAACTAGTACGCAAGATGGAAAATTACTGACATTTGATACCCTTTGTTTTCTCCAACCATGCTTGCTTTCGCTTTTAAACTGATCCTAGATCCGGGTATTACCCAGGAACAAAGAACAATCCTTCTGCAATTTGAACTGATGAATCGGAAAATGGACTGGATAAGGTGCAATTTTAAAGAAATTTGCTATGGAACAAGAGAAACCAGTCAGATCTGGGAGGACTTTGATAATTTGGAAGTAAACTTCTCCAGGGAGCTGCAGGAGGTGCTGGAGAAATGTGATGAACTGATTCAGCATCCCCAAGTAAATGGATGGCCCTGTTGTAGTGAGAGACACAGGGCCGATGTTTTGGCTGGAGTTACAATATCCTGTCTCTGGAGTGGGAGTCCAGAGATGAAGGTGAGAAGATTTTTGAAGACACAAGTGGAAGAAAATCAAAATCGTGAATTGGAGTTGCTGGAACAGGAGAGTTGGTGCTCCTTGAGGCTCCTAAGGAGGAGATTTATAAACTATAAGGTGATACTGAACAAGGACAATAGAGGGAAATGTAAAGATGAATGGCGGGGGAACATGGGAGAGGGCAGAAAAATGATAAGAAGGGGAATAGGGTGAAAATGATAAAATTGAATTAGGACGGATTCATGGTACCCTGAAGATAGCGTGTTAAGATTTTAGGATTTTGTTGTTAAGCTGTAAGATTCTGATGTTAAGATCTTGGGAATATTGAATTAGTGAAGAGATGTGCAATTGATTAACAGCAGCAGTTTAAGTGAAAAGAAGAATAAGATTGACTTAAGAAATATTCTATGATACTATAAGATGTTAAGTTTTTATGATAGTATAAGAGGTTAAGTTTTTTTTTCCTTTTTTCCCCCATGATTTGGAACAAAAGATAATTGAAGGATTGTAAAAGTAAAGAAGCTTATTGGAATTTTCTAACAAATTAACCAACTGTAAGTGGATATGGATAATGAATTGTAATGTTAAAAATGGATGTTACCAAAGTATATTAGTATAGAAAACAGAGGAGGGAGAGCGGGGGAGGTCTCTCAAGAAGATTAGAAACTAGATTTTGTTAAGTAGTAAGAGATAAATTGGTGTCCCAGTTTAGGTATGTATTTGCGTTTGTTTTGTTTGAATTGTTCTATTTGTTATTATGTTATTTTGTCATTATGTTATTATGTTGATGTTGTTGTGTTTTTTATGGTGTGGAAAACCAATAAAATTTATGGAAAAAAGAAAAAGAAAAAGAAAAACTGGGAGAAAGCCAATGGGGCCCCAACCGTTGCTATTTCTCTCTCCCCCCTACCCCGAGGTCTGATACTGCCTAAGCACCTCAACAGCCTCACCTGAATATCTGTCTGCCATCTCCTCCCCCATTCCATCTTAGGAAGCTGCTGTTGTAGGTGCTCTGTGAGATTCTCCTCTTTATTCATCCCAGGGCTTAATGGTGGCACCCGGAGGAGATTCCAGGACGCCGGCTGCGTGCACCCGACTCCTTGCAAAGCGGGCATCAGCGAAAGGGGCAGTTTGGATGGGCAGCAAGCTAGCATAGTGCAGCAACCCTCACAACCGAGACAGCAGGGAGTAGCGCAACAGCTAACCGGACGTAATTACGATTGTTGCACGTACAGTGAAACCACAGCTACCAACACCCCCATGATCCCTTCCCAACACACACACACACGGACATGGACACACACACACCAATAAAATCCTGCAGCAAGGATGTTAAGTGCACTGGCATTCGGAAAACTCTAACCACAACAGCTACACACACACACACACACACACAGCCACAAAACAACACGTCCAGTCCCCAGTGCCATGAGAAAAGTGCTGTTGGATCAGGCCAAGGGGGCCCATCTAGTACAGCGCGCTGTTCTCGCGGCATCCGAAAAGGACGCCCATAGGATGCCCACACACAGATGCTGAGCGCAACATCACCCTCCACCACCAACCCCGCGATTCCCAGAAACTGGTACCTGGAGGATGGCGCCTCCAACACTGGGGGCAGAACATGGCTTCGTCCTCATTGGAGGTTGGGTGGCCATCTGTCTTGGATGCTTTGGTTGAGATTCCTGCACTTGCAAGGGGTTGGACCAGATCAGTGTTTCCCAAACTCGGGTCTCCAGCTGCTTTGGACTACAATTTCCACCTTCCCTGACTACTAAGCTAGGGATGATGGGAGTTGTAGTCCAAAAACAGCTGGAGACCCGAGTTTGGGAAACGCTGGACTAGAGGACCCTTGGGGTCCCTTTCCAACTCGCTGATTATATGATCCTATGAATGCCATTCTAATATCAGGTGCTAAATATCAGGGAGGCTAGTAGTAATGGCATCATAACCTAAAGAGAGCCTTGGCTGCTGGATGAGGCCATAGACCTGTCTGGTCTCTCATCCCCTTCTCACAGTAGCTAAACAGGTGCCTACAAGCAGGTGATAAAACTGGAGGAGCGAGAGGAGAGACATGTTTCACCAAACAGGTCGAGATCCAGATCCACAAATGTGATAGCCTGCAGCTCCTCACAGCTGCCATTTGAAAACTGGGGAAGTCGAAGGTTTAACCATACAGCTGTATGCATATACATGGGGGGGGGGGACAGAGTGTTTGTGTGTGTGTGTGTGTGTGTGTGTGTGTGTGTGTGTGTAAGACATTTCTTCAAGGTAGCATGTAGCCACAGGTTCCATGTGACCAACTCAGGCACCTTTCCAAACCAGGGCATGTCATTTTAGGGGGTGAAACTTAATTTTTGCTAATTTCTTCAATTGGGGGGGGGGGGTGTCTCTAAAACTGCAGTTATTTTGTGACAGGACAACATTTAGCTCGGCAAGTCTGCGCTTGATGAAGAAGCACATATACGGCTTTGGGAAAACCAAAGACTTTCACCTTCTGAAAACACCACGTAATGCTAAATAAATAACAACAACAAATAACTGCAAGTGCTTGGCAATCATTTTTAATGATTCCTATGCAATTTTATGCACATTTTACTTGCCAAACAAAACTAAATTGTGTTAATTTAACCGAAATATCTTTCGAATTCCCAAGTCGTGTTAATATATATATATTTTTAAGCATCCCTAGTTTTGGGAATTTGAAAGTTGAAAAATTCAAGATGCCTTATTCCCACATACCTGAGCCCATCCTCTTTTGCCAAGTTGTGGCACATTTAAAAGAACCAATGTCCACAGCGGAATGACAAGTCTCCTCACCTAGCAGGGAGAGATTGCTATTATAACCCCCATGCAAACTCACTCACCAACCACGGGGGGTGCGGATTCCGACCAGGGGAATGTCAGTCAGCAAAAGAGACAAATTGGGTTGACTGTGGGGGCGGGTGAGGAAGAAAAGGAATTAGCTTAGGATGCGGTGCTCTCGTGGGTTGGCCTCGAGGTCATCGTGTCCTTATCCCTCCCTCGCACAAGACAGAACAGTGATTTTATTTACTTGAATGAGCCGGCTCAGGTCTAAATCTCCGGCTGCGACACAGCACCTCCTAGGTTCCCAAACGATCCCCGCTCATTCATGGGCCTGGTTATAGGTGCTAAAAAAAATGGAATGGAAGAAGATAAAACAGATTAAAACAAGGCCCCTCATCTGGAAAGTCTTGAAAACAATACAATTTTCATTCTGCCCCTCTTATCCTGACAATGTGTTCGCCTCAGAAGCGTCACCCTAGAAGCGCCTCTGCAGAAACAGGAACCACAAAAGCCACTTCAGATTTTGCATACGAGCAAAAAACATGGCACTTGCCCCGGGTAACCCTTCACCACCTGAACACAGGATTTGTCTCTTCCCTTCCACAGTCATAAATGACTGGTTCACTGAAGTCCATAATTCATTGGCTCCGAATACAAATCTCACTTATTCATAATGCTACATTCAATACAAGGTGAGCATTAAGAATCCTGAGTTATGCCCCGACTTGGATTGAATCTGAGCCGCAGAAGAACTCCTCCTTATTCCCACCCACCCACTGACTTGTCTGTTGTCAAAGTTCTAAGTGCCGGGAGCCCTGGGAGGTACCTGGTATCAGTATGGCTACCATTGCCTTGGGGAAATTACATTTCCAAGGGCTCCTGAAATGTAACTATAAATAGAATTCCAGGCACCAAGGATGGTGGGAGGTGGGAGAAAGGAAGAAAAGAGGAGAGTTGAGAAAGACCTTCTTCAGTCACTGAGCAGTAGCCACCATCTCCCAGTTAAGCAGCTGGAGGTCGGTCAACAGTTAGGAATCTATTGGGAATTTGGGGGGGGTGGGAGGAGAGACGATCTCTGTGAGCATGCCACACTTTCGTTTGGGACTGGCAATTACCGTCTAAGACGAGCCTGGGAATTCACCCACCAGTAGTAGTAGTAATAATAATAATAATAATTTTATTATTTGTACCCCACCCATCTGGCTGGGCGGCTTCCAACAAATATTAAAATACATTAAAATATCACAGATTAAAAACTTCCCTAAACAGGGCTGCCTTCAGGTATTTTCTGAATGTCAAGTAGTTGCTTATCTCTTTGACATCTGATGGGAGGGCGTTCCACAGGGCGGGCGCCACTACCGAGAAGGCCCTGTGCCTGGTTCCCTGTAGTTTTGCTTCTTGCAGTGAGGGAACTGCCAGAAGGCCCTCGGCGCTGGATCTCAGTGTCCAGGCTGAATGATGGGGGTGGAGACGCTCCTTCAGGTATACTGGACCGAGGCCGTTTAGGGCTTTAAAGGTCAGCACCAACACTTTGAATTGTGCTCGGAAACGTACTGGGAGCCAATGTAGATCTCTCAGGAACAGTGTTATATGGTCCTGGCGGCCGCTCCCAGTCACCAGTCTAGCTGCCGCATTCTGGATTAATTGCAGTTTCCAGGTCACCTTCAAAGGTAGCCCCACGTAGAGTGCAGCACTCATGGTGCAAGGACAAAATGACACCCCCTCCATAGAATTACCAAACTGCACCCATTTTCACCACCCCACGGTGAAACTCCAGTGGCATAAACTGCTAGCACCTTCATGGGCAGTGGCTTCATCTCGGTGCCAAACGGCAAACGCAGACATTGTCAAAAAGTGCCCAATTAAACAATTCAAAACAGGCTTAAAGGCGGGTGCTGTGTTTTCTTTCTTTCTTTCTTTCTTTCTTTCTTTCTTTCTTTCTTTTTTAAAAATGCACCCTTTTAGTCATTGAAAATGCTTTTATCGATTAATCTAAGCCAGGCACATCCAACTTCTAAGAGACTGCGATCTACTCCCAATATAAAGAAAACTGGCAGTGATCTTCCCATTGGATTGACCAGAGTTATTGAGCTTTTGGGGGGGAGGATGAGACAAAGTTGTTGAACTTTTCCTAGGGAGGATGAGACAAACTTGTTGAGTTTCTTTTGGGGGGGGAGGTTCCTGCGATCAACCAGGATCAACTGGGGACATCCTGGGATCTACCAGCAGATCGCGATCGACCTGTTGGACAGCCCCGATCTAAGCAGTTTCATTTTTGTCACCCTTATAATAATCAGGACATGCCTGATTGTCAACACTCCCCCCCCCCAAAAGAGAGAACTTAGCACCGTACATGAAGATTCCCTTATGGTCAGTTTTGAACCACTGGACTCACAGACTTTGAAAAATATGGTCCTAACAGACCCATAATGCGCTTCTTGCACCTGCAAGAGAAGAGACCATAAAGCATGGGAGTGACAACTCAGCCAAGGACTTTCTCGGATCAAGGCCAGAGCGCGCCTTAAATTTTGCCTTCCCTGCCTGGCGGCACAGCAGAGCTCCCAACGTAGCAAAGACCAGCTATAAATCTGTTCACTGCCCGTTGATGGCCGGTGCATGGTTTGTTCAGCCCTTGTAATAAAGAAAAAAGGACAACCTGCAGAAGCTGTTCTCCTTCCTCCGCCACAACAGATCCTGAGTTATGTTTTTTGGGAATCAATATGCTGCTCTGTTCCAATTCAAGCAGCCTTCGGTTACAGAAAAGGCCCTGCGGTTTCAATCGCCAGCCCCCAGAACGCCCTCAGAGGGGGCACACAGAGAAGGGCTCCGATACTGATCTCAGGGTCCAAGAGGGTTCGTATTTATGTTTCGCTGTTTCGTGTAAAATACAGTGGTACCTTGGTTCTCGAACGGCTTGGCTCCCGAACAAATTGGCTCCCTAACGCCGTAAGCCCGGAAGTGAGTGTTCCGGTTTGCGGACGGTTTTCGGAAGCTGAACGTCTGACGCGGCTTCCGATTGAGTGCAGGAAGCTCCTGCAGCCAATTGGAAGTCGCGCCTTGGTTTTCAAACGGTTTCGGGAGTCGAACAGACTCCCGGAACCAGGGGCGGAGCAAGGGGGCAGGGTGGGTGGGGGCGGTCCGCCCCGGGTACCGCCCTGGGGAGGGTGACACTCTGGGGGCAGGCCCCACCCCCGCGATCGACACCGTCGGTGCGGCAACTTTTAAAAGGCTGTAACGCGCAAAAAGCAGCACAGCGTCTGTGCTGCTATTCACGCGCTGCAGCCTTAAAGGTTGCCACACCGCACGTGTATAGAATGTCCTGGGAGATTGAAGTGTTCTCCTACTGGTTTCTCCGTCTTGTGATTCCTGATATCAGATTTATGTCCATTTATCCTTTGGCGTAGGGTTTGGCCTGTTTGTCCAATATAGAGAGCTGAAGGGCACTGTTGGCATTTGTTGGCATACACAATGTTAGATGTACACCCTTATATACACCCTCTCTCTATATATAAGGGTCTGGTGACTTCGGTTTCAGTGTATCTGGTGAAGTGTGCATGCACACGAAAGCTCATACCAAGAACAAACTTAGTTGGTCTCTATGGTGCTACTGGAAGGATTTTCTTTTTTTTATTTTGTTTTGACTATGGCAGACCAACACGGCTACCTACCTGTAACCAGTTTGGAGAGATCCTTTTCCTTCTAGCCACCCCAAACAATTGGGTATCATCAGCAAACTTGGCTGCCTCACTTGCTCAACAGAAACCATCTGCCATGGATGCTTTAGCTGAAATTCCTGCATTGCAGGGGGGTTGGACTAGATGACTCTTGGGGTCCCTTTCCAACTCTGTGATTCTATGAAACTCCAGCTGACCTATGAATATGGTAGAATGCAGTGGTCCCATTGTGGGAATACACTTCGTGGGTGCACCTGCACCTGCGGTCGTTTATGTTTGCTTGTTATTATTTATGCACTATTTAATGTATCCCTCCGCAAGAAAGTGAAAGTGAAAGGAGGATCCAGCAGGCGACTTGCCGCTGAGATCCCTCCGCCGGGACTTTTTGGCTCCAAGTTCAAATTGTTTGGTGGTCAGTTAATCTGCTTCCCGCCCTTTTCAAGGGCAGCAACAGTGTTCTGATTGGTAAAAACATTGATCATGACGTTGTTTGTTCTTGTCAATAAAAGGCTGCGGCTCCCCGTGCTGGGGGTGTAGAACGCGAGATCAGATCGGATAAGATAGGAGTTAAGAGAGATAGCTAGCTAGCGTGGAAGACGGTAGAACGGACAAGCCCAGAGAGAAAGTTGCGTGGCAAGGTACAGAGAGAAGAAACAGCCCACGCGGGTCAGCCAAAGCCGTCTTAAAAGAGACCATGGTCGTTGTCTTTATTTCATTTTAGTTTAAATTTTAGCGTTTACCAGTGTTTTATTTGGCCGCAGTTTTGGCCACCCTTTACTTTGGTGCTTTACTTTCCGGAACAACTTAGGAGGTCGCAGACGCCTGCAAATCCATCTACGAGGCATTCATTCATTCAACTCACTCATCCTTCAGATTCAAGTCGGCGGACAATCTACTTCACGGCACGGTGTGAGCTGGGCTCCGGAATTACCGGCCGTCCCGTCCGCAGGCTTGGCCGGTGCTCCGTGCAAAGGTGCACGTGAGGCGCTGGCCACCAGATCCCCCAGCAACTGGTATCCCGCGTGCAGTTGACCTTGTCCTGTGCGCGGGAGTCTCCAGCCAAAGAATCCCCGCATCCCATATCACCATGGCTAATAGTCATGGACGGAGCCATTTCTCTGGCTTGTTTTCCTGTATCAAAGAGCGCCAGTCCTTGCTTGCCCTCCAAAATAAAACCTAAATATAGAATCTAGGGTTGTCTGGAATTTCTCGGACACAGCTGGTATTCAGCCCTCGTGAACAGCGCCCGGGCAGAAACCGCTGGATGCATGGCAGCCCATGTCGGTCGTATAGGTTTTGGAAATACGGCAACTCTCCTGATGTCGTCCTGTCATCCTCCATGCAGCTTGGCTAAGGAGGCAAACTTTTTCAGAACCCGTAAAGGAAAATAAAATGCCTGGCACCCACTGAGGCTGCTGGACAAAGTCTGTTTCATTAGCTAACAATAGTCTGGCATGTCCCCAGGCACTGGGAGTTGGATTGTCAGATTCTACTTATGATAAAACCATACTTCTGAAAGAGACGGGCAAAGGGGGGCAAACCAATTATGGGTGGTTTAAAAGAAGGGGATTCACCTAAAGAATGAGACAGGGCAGGGGAGAAGGCTCCCATTTCTTTCTAGGGAACAGGCAAATATATCAGTTTCGGCTTCTCCCCATTTCCCATTTTTCCAATCTTGAATTCAGGTCTCCGTATTTCCTCAGCAAATCGCGAATCGCGAATTCTTTCCTCATGAAAATGCATCTAGTGCATTTAGTGCAAATTTCTCCTAATAAGCAAATCTCTGCATTCTCCTAATAAGCAAGTATTCAGATAATAATTCAGATACATATTTCTGCAAAAATGCCCCATTATAATGCATTTCTGTATGTTATTTTTTCCACTAATACCTGCATTTTAATGCACACTTTATCCTTATATACGCATTTCTGTACACAGTGCTTGGAGAACTGCATTGTGAAATTCAGAGGCGTGCAAATTTTGAAGAATAGGTTCATGCATTGGTATGGGAAGCTCAAATTAGCTAGGTTTTCATTAAAATTCAACAAAACAAATTTTCTCCCTCATCCCTATCCCCCCCCCCTTGACATTACTATCATGGGAAATTCTGTGCTAATGAACTTAAAAATTCACAAGCAGAAAATTCCATTCTCACTATTGCAACAAAACTTGTCCGACTCTTCGTGACCCCATGGACCAGAGCACGCCAGGCACGCCTATCCTTCACTGCCTCTCACAGTTTGGCCAAACTCATGTTCGTAGCTTTGATAACACTGTCCAACCATCTCATCCTCTGTCACCCCCTTCTCCTTGTGCCCTCCATCTTTCCCAACATCAGGGTCTTTTCTAGGGAGTCTTCTCTTCTCATGAGGTGGCCAAAGTACTGGAGCCTCAACTTCAGGATCTGGCAACAAAACTAGGAGGTCCCCAATTCACTCCTAGCGCTGGCACCACTATTTTCTTACTACTGGAAGACCCACCCTGACCTTTGGAGAACAGCACAGCCATCATATGTGCTTTGTAATTCTTCCCTTGCGTCATGAGGACTAGCACCTTGCTTGTTTTTTTTAAAAAAGAAAAAAAATTCTTAAAGGAACCGTGAAGATTATTTGGATCCTGCAGCACAATACTAAAGGCTGAGTTAAAAGATAACGTTTCACTGTCACAGCAACGCCAATTCAAGCAACTTTTCCAAGCGGCTCCCGGCGGGGCAGAGATTGGAAGCCCTGCTTCTGCATCACGTGTGCAAGAGAGACAGAACTTTCCCATCTTTATTACTGCCCCATTCTGGTATGTGTTTGTTATGTTTGGCTGAACATGAGCAGGATTTAGTCTACAAAACTTGACTAAGCCAACAGTCAATATTTAACCAGCCCCTCCCTCACGGCTCCAAAAAGGGTTTTTGGTTTCCTCAGCTGAAAGCATCCATTAGGGAGATTTCGTGCAACTACAAAAGAGGAGACAAAAGAGAACTTCTCCATCATCAACGCTGATCGAGTTTTCTATTTCCGGGGAGCTGAATCCGAGGTCTTTGTCTAGCCTAATTCCCCTTTTCTCCCCATGTTCAAGCGAGGCTGAGAAGAATCTCTTTGTTTGGGTTGGACTGTGGTAAACGGAGACGTCCTTTGCAAATCCTCTTTTTCAAAAAAGAAAAAAAGGAGGGGAGGAAGAGGTCTACGTACACTCATCGAACTGGTTAATGCTGTAATAAAAGGGTTGTCCTTGCCCCACAAGAAATTCTCAAGCTAAGACTGAACCCTCAGGGTGGGGTGAGAGGCCTGGCCACGTGCCATGGAACGAAGGGACTCCCTTTTGGCCTCCCTTCTCCATCTGGTTTCAACTCTCATTTCTGTCCCAGGTCACAACCTTCAGCAAGCACATCCTTGCAACTTCCCCTCGATTGGGGTGTATTTCTTTATAGGGCAGTTTCCCCCAAACTTTCTGGGGCGGAGCACCACTCCCTTGTTTCCATAAACCATGGGTAGGGAAACTAAGGCCCGGGGGCCGGATCCGGCGCAATCGCCTTCTAAATCCGGTCAGCGGACGGTCCGGGAATCAGCATGTTTTTACATGAGTAGAATGTGTCCTTTTATTTAAAATGCATCTCTGGGTTATTTGTGGGGCCTGCCTGGTGTTTTGACATGAGCAGAATGTGTGCTTTTATTTAAAATGCACCTCTGGGTTATTTGTGGGGCATGGGAATTCGTTCATTCCCCCCCCCCAAAAAAAAATTTAGTCCGTCCCCTCAAAAGGTCTGAGGGACAGTGGACCGGCCCCCTGCTGAAGAAGTTTGCTGAACACTTCTGCATCAGGAAGATTTTGGGACACCGCATCGCATGGCAGGACAGGGTCTCAAACAAAGATATCAAAAAGGCCTGGGAAAAGACATAATAAGGATTTGAAGAAAATGTGGAAAATGATTGTTGTTAAAAGAAGAAGAAGTTATGATATTGAGATGTACAGGACTTGACGGGTTGTTTGAACAAAAGACTCTGTTCCGATATGTGAGACTGGATGCCAGGCCAAGTCCAGCCAGCCCCTATGGAAGGAAGCAGCCTCGGCCAAAGAATATAAAGAAGAAGATTGGCAAAATAAATTACTGAACTATGCAGGGCAAATTATTACAAAAAAGGGCAACTGCTCAATGCATATTTTTTAAGCTTTGTGTGCAGATTTTTACATTAGTTCGAAAGCACGTCAAAAGTGCAAGTAGATAAATATGTCCCGCTCCGGCGGGAAGGTAAACGGCGTTTCCGTGCACTGCTCTGGTTTGCCAGAAGCGGCTTAGTCATGCCCATCTTAGTTATACCCCGCCCATCTGGCTGGGTTTCCCCAGCCACTCTGGGCGGCTTCCAACAGAATGTTAAAATACAATAGTCTATTAAACATTAAAAGCTTCCCTAAACAGGGCTGCCTTCAGATGTCTTCTAAAAGTCTGGTAGTTGTTTTTCTCTTTGACATCTGGTGGGAGGGCGTTTCACAGGGCAGGTGCCACTACCAAGAAGGCCCCCTGTGCGAGGCAGGGAAGGGGGCGGTCTCTCAGGGCGGGGGGGGGGGCTGCTGTGATTTTATCGTGTATTGTGAGATCTTCAGATCAAGGGCGGTATATAAATTTAATAAAAATAAGAATAAAATAAGAATGAGAAGCTGCTGGGTGAGAGCTGGTAGGGTCCACCCCTTTCTGTGTGAAGCAAGGGTTCAAATCTACCCTTGAGAGAGGACTCTGCATTATTATTATTATTTATTATCTCTTTCTGTTTTTGTTTTCATTTAGATTAGTCTGGTTTTTTTATTGTATTGCATTATGAAAAAGCTTTAATGAAATCTCATGGAAGGGGCGGGGGAGAGGGTCATGCGAGCCAACCTTCAGTTGGCTAAACCTGCCAACTATTTGAAAATAGAATTCCATTTAGATAAGAACATGAAATAAGCCCATTTTGGGCCTGGTAGGTTAATCATTAATGTTGTGCTAGCCAGCAGCTGCGTGAGAAATCCCCGGGCATCTTTCCAGTCCCAAAACACAACAGGAGGACTTAATCAGTGCTATTCTAGGGGAGAAACCTGTAGTTACCAACAGCAAAGGAGCCCAGGGTGTTCTTGTTTACCCTTCATTCATGGCCATTGGAAGCGCGGATGTTGGGAATGTGGACATTATGGGGGAAGCATCCGTTCTCAGGCACCGAAGGGTCAAAGAGCGGATAAGTCTGTAGCCATGAAGACAGGCGTGTAAAGAAGATATTGTTTCACATGCTGCCCTGCTGCATTCATCACACGCACCACTGTTTCCGTTGTGCTGCAGTTACGCTTCCGCCAGAAACCATGCTATTCACCTTGCGTTCCACAGTGGTGAAATCATGTTAACTGATATAGTTTACTGTCACGGAGGAGAAGTGCTGCGTCTGAAAGCCCAGATTTCAAGCGGATCTCAGCGGCGTCCCCGTCCCCCATATAAAATGCAAAATCCAAGGAGCAGAAACGACTATTTATGTACAGGACGACAGCAGCCCGGATACTACTGGCCCAGAGATGAATGGCTGATGAAGACTATGCTGAAACAGCAAAATCAGAAAGCAGGAAGAGAAGAACTTTAAGAAGGAATGGGGGTGAAATATAATGTATTTAAGAGAACATTGTAAACAACTAAAAACTTTGGCAGGATTTGAACAATGCTTGCAACGCGCGAAAAACTATGGTAAAAATGGATTATTATTTTAAAAAATTGAGAAAATAAGAGAAGCAGTTGGGGGGGAAAGATTGATAATGGTAACCATGGAAGGGCGGAGGGGAGTCGAAGGATTCAGGGATGATTTTGATGTTTGATGTTTGAATTTAAATCAGCAATGTAAAACTCAATAAAAATGTATTTTTTAAAAAACAACAACGCAAAATCCATTTTGGAAAGGCCGCAGCTGAGGCAAAGTGGCAAACGAGGCCTCCGTCTCCTACGGGCGTGGGGAAACGCAAACAAACAAACAGTTGTAAACACAACGCACAGGCTTCTTTTTCTCCCTTTCATCCCAATAATAAGATAATTGTAGGCTTTTCTGTTCTGGAAGACAACATGCCCATTATGGGGGCTGCGTCGCCCATTTGCATAAGTAATCACAAGGCAAAGGACAGGCGAGATGGAAACGGGACTGGCGCTGCAATGAGCGAGGGGATGAACGACGAAGACGCATCACACACAAACAAGAAAGTCCCAAGGTCCATCCATCAGGCATTATTTAGTATTACAGTCATAACTCGGGTTACAGACGCTTCAGGTTGTGCGATTTCGGGTTGCGCACCGCGCCGAACCCGGAAGTACCGGAACAGGTTACTTCCGGGTTTCGGTGCTTTGCGCATGCACAGAAGCACCGAATCGCGACCTGTGCGTGCACAGACGCGGCGCTGCAGGTTGCAAATGTGCCTCCCGCACGGATCACGTTCGCAACACGAGCATCCACTGTATCATCATCATCATTATTACTTGACCTTCATCGTAAGGTCCCAGAGCGGTTACAGCATTACAAGACAATATTAAAAACAGTTTAAAACTGCAGCCATACCTTGGTTCTCGAATGGCTTAGTTGACGAACAAACTGGCTCCCGAACGCTGAAAACCTGGAAGTAAGCGTTCCGGTTTTTGAACGTTTTTTGGAAGCAGAAATGTCTGGTGCGGCTTCCGATTGAGTGCAGGAAGCTCCTGCAGCCGATTGGAAGCCGCGCCTCGGTTTCTGAAAGGTTCTGGGAGTCAAACAGACTTCCGGAATGGATTAAGTTTGAAAACCAAGGTTCCACTGTATATTGTCAAGAGACAATGGAGTGCGCCTCTGGGGGTGAAGTCAAACCGCTGCGTTAGGAACACCGAAGTGACCTCCCTGTGGGCGCAAGCCTGGGGAGTGTGTCCGGAGGTCCTGGTCTGCCCAGATGACAAGACACCCCCCCCCGGCCTCGCTGATGGGGTCCAAAGGAAAGCAGAGAAGAAGAAGAAGAAGAGGAGGAGGAGGAGTTTGGATTTGATATCCCGCTTTATCACTACCCGAAGGAGCCTCAAAACGGCTAACATTCTCCTTTCCCTTCCTCCCCGACAACAAACAGTCTGTGAGGTGAGTGGGGCTGAGAGACTTCAGAGAAGTGTGACTAGCCCAAGGTCACCCAGCAGCTGCATGTGGAGGAGCGGAGACGCGAACCCGGTTCCCCAGATTACAAGTCCACCGCTCTTAACCACTACAACACACAGAGCAAGATGTTTGGCACCAACTTAGCTGTAGGAGTTGCTGAAAGGAGGCGTACAAGGTGCCACCCAACCGCCTTAAGGACTCCGCTCCAGATTTGGGTAGGGTTTACTCCTGAGCCTTTTCTGCTCCCCAAGATATCCCGCAAGGGAGAGGAGGTTTAGGACCAGAGTTTTCCTTCCCCTAGATGGGCTCCCTCCCCAGGCTCACAAGCCTCCTCTGCCCCCTCTACTTCACGTCCAGAAACCATCTTTGCGACCGTTGGGCCCACTATTGGTCTCATCCGCTCAATTCGCCAGAGCCTGTCTTTGCTTGCAAGAGAAGTCCCCAACTCACCAAGGGTTTGAGACCCATCGCCTACCCTCACTTGGTTTAGCTGACTAGTTGAAGCCCTTTCCTGGGGTGTGGCTGCTGTCTCGTGCTGGCAGCTTCAAGGAGCCACAAACCGAATTTGAACATTGAAAACAAAAATGGCCAATATCATAAACTGCAGTGAATCCTTCAAACTCAGGCCCTGAAGGGTCAGCGGATGTGAAGACCGAACAGGGTTAGTCAGAAATGAAAGGAAATTATTAATATACTCAGGGGAATACCCAAGTTTGCTAAGTGCAATTGAAAAAGAATTTAAGAGGGTAATTCGCACACATACTCCCAAAAAGTCCAGGGTAGTCTTAACATGCTCAGTAACCAAAGAATATTGAGTGGTCAGGTGGAACATTCTGTGGTAGGCCTTATAACTAGTTTGTAAAATGTACTCCGGTTTTGCTAGTCCCAGGAAGCGTCAGGAAACTGTGCAGGACAGCAAAGTCCTTCCTGGGTGGGAATTGTATTCAACTGGCTGGATTCCAATATTTCAGCTGATGTTGCTCATGCCTTTCCAAGCGTATCTTTCCCTCCAGAAGGGCTGTAAACAGAGAAGGAATACAGAGTGTTCCACAAAAGACGGATTCGTATTTTTATTTATTTATTTCGGTACCTGGTGGGTGAGCCTGGCTCCCGTTCCACTTTCATTTGTCACACATACCTGCCTCCACGGCAAACGCCAATTTCCTTGTCGAGCTTTTGCTCCACCCTTGCGCTTCTGGGGGACGGCCAAAATATATAAGCACACAAATAGCTCTTTGGAACACAATCTGATTGCACCTGCTTAAAACACAAAGGGCGAGGGGAATGCCCACACCCGAACGCCCAGGGTCTTGCAGCAGGGAGCAGTTTATTTGCAAATCATACCCACTGTAAGAAGGTCAAATCTCCCCACAGTAGCCCCAGCGACCCTGGACTGCAAACGCATTACGGATTTGTTATTAACTTGGCATAAAGAAGCTGAAGCGCAGCGTTGCTCCTGGTATGCTACTGGCAAAAGAAATTCGGCGTGGGAGGGTCCAAAAACACTAGTTATTCATTGGTGGGGATTCAGCCAGAAACTGCAAGTGTTAGGCCTTGAAACCAGTTTGAAAGCCGTGATTTTGAAGGCAGCTTTCGCTCAGCTGGTGCCCTCCAGCTTCTTTTGGACTATAATTCCCATCAACCCCAAAAGCTTCTCTGGTTTGGCTTCACCCCTTGAGGCACACTCCATTGTCTCTCAAGACAGATGGATGCCAACAACAAAAAGCATGGGCAACTTTTTGCAGGGATGCCTCCCCTCACTCCTGGTTATCATGTTCAGAGATTTCTGCATTCTCAGGGTGTAAAAGAAAGATAAATAGACAAAGCTATTATTATTATTATTATTATTATTATTATTATTATTATTATTATTAAAATCACAGCCTGCAACCTGAACCCGTTATGCAAACTGAGCAAGTCGGGATTCATGTCCTCATTTTACCATGCAAATCAGGCTTCTGGCAGAATTTTGCAAACATTTGGACTACCCCTTGGGTTGCCAAGGAGTACGGCACAATCTCTTGAACAGTGTTTTTCAACCTTTTTTGGGCAAAGGCACACTTGTTTCATGAAAAAAATCACGAGGCACACCACCATTAGAAAATGTTAAAAAATTTAACTCTGTGCCTATATTGACTATATATAAAGTAATTTTTCAATTTTTCCCACGGCACACCAGGCAACATCTCGCGGCACACTAGTGTGCCACGGAACAGTGGTTGAAAAACACTGCTCTTGAATATCGTTGCCGCACACATCTGTTTGCATAAATGCAAAGCTGCCTTAAAAGCTTGACAGTTCCAGCCCAGCGCTGCGAGAAATCTCGCCAGCCAAAGTCTCTTGCAAATATCCTGCTTCTTGAGATCTTTTTTTTTTTTTTTTGCTCATCTGGGGAGGCCTGGGTTTGAACCTGGGATTTTATGAGAGCGTGTGCCTCTGCTGCTGAGCTGTGAGCCATCCCCGAGATGGTAAAACGATGGTGTATTTAGAAACACAGAAAACTGCCACTATGGCA
Source organism: Lacerta agilis (assembly GCF_009819535.1). Taxonomy (NCBI): domain Eukaryota; kingdom Metazoa; phylum Chordata; class Lepidosauria; order Squamata; family Lacertidae; genus Lacerta; species Lacerta agilis. Next base: position 68,490,074 of record NC_046320.1, read on the forward strand.
AGTCAGATTATCTGCCCATCTCAGCCCCAGCAAGCCAGGCTCCCAGGGTGCATGGGAGTTGTAGTTCAACATCTGGAGGTCTAAAGGTTCCCCACTCCTTGTAGGCTTTTCATGTGAAAAGTCACGATTGGAAACAGAGTTGCTTGATACAAAAACAAAAAAAAATTGTCTAAAATGTATAATTTGCTGCTGGAGTGGCACATGAAAGATGAGCAAGTGAAGTCAGTTGTGATTGATTGGGCAAAAGATGTGGGTCACAATATTATGATGAAGGACTGGGAAAGACTGTGGAAAAATGGTATGAAATTTCCTGCGTGTAATGTTTTGAAAGAGAACGTGCTAAAAATGATGTATAGATGGTATTTAACACCTGTGAAATTAGCTAAAATGCATTACGCAGCTGATAAAAAGTGTTGGACATGTAAAGAAAAAGAAGGCACCTTTTTCCACATGTGGTGGACATGCCCCAAGACTTCTGGGGGGAAATTTATAATGAACTGAAAAAAGTGTTTAAAAACACTTTTACTAAGAAGCCAGAAGACTTTTTGCTTGGAATTGTAGGAGATGAGATCCCAAGGAAAGACGGTACATTCATTTTGTATGCCACAACAGCAGCTAGATTATTAATAGCCAAGTACTGGAAAACGCAAGATATTCCTGCGATAAATGAACGGCAAATGAAAATGCTTGAATATATGGAACTCGCCGAGATGACTGGAAGGATCTGCGACCAGAAAGAGGAGAAAGTAGAAGAAGATTGGAAGAGTATTTGAAGAAATGTTGCAACATATAGAATACCCTTATGGAAGTACAGTTAGGTTATCGGTGACTTATATAGTTTGATGTTTTGCAAAGTATTGGTTTTATTATTATTTACAATTTAAATGTCTAGAAAAAGAACCTGCTACAGGAAAGAAATGCACAATGAAGCTCAGAGGAGGGGTTTGGGGGAAGTCACCAAACAATGGAAAATTTCAATGTAATGATTCGTGAAATGTACCAGTATGTGTTTTGTCTGTATGTCTTGTTTTTCTTTTTGATGTTCTGTTGTTCTCTTATAAAACAAATAAAGGTTCCCCACTCCTGATTCTAATCCTATCCATGGAGGGTGGGCCATTAAGCTGAACTGCTTCCTGTCCCACGAACCTCAGTCCGCCCCCCATCTGCGTGACGGCAGGGAAGGGGTGGCTCTGCCTCCAACTTCTGCGGGTCTCCTTGCCCACCAGTTTCAGTGGGCACCAGTCCCTACTGGATCCAATCTTGTCTACTCTGACTGGCAGCAATTCCCCGGGGTCTCACGGAGGTCCATTCTCTAATCCTTCCAACTGAAGCTACCAAGGACTGCATCCCCTCCGACATTTCTCCGATGAAAATAGGAGCATCCAAAGGAAAACAGAATCAAATGAGAAACCGAGACGGCCTCTGTAAATCCAGACTGTCCCTGGGAAACAGGGACACTGGGAGGGTCTGGTGACTGAAGTCGAACCCAGGTTGCTCTGCATGCCCCTGGAGCATCTGTTCTGCAACCAGTAGCAAAAAATACCTTTCCTCTGTTTTGTACACAACCCATCATTGCTCCTGATGCAATTGTTTATCTCGTTGCACCGTTCCGCCTGGGAATAGCTCTCGCTCTCTCCTTTCAAGCAAAGGTATTCTATGGGGTATAAGCAAATCTGACCAATTATTCCACTCCAAAGCCACAGAAGCAGTTTAGCCCCCAGAACCACCCACCCTTTCAAACAAGCGATGCCTCTCGTGTAGCCCAGTTCCATGCTCACGACGGAACCATACAGAACTGCGAACACGTTCCCCCTCCTCAAAAACTGCAGATTGATCTGCAAAGGGCTGTCTAAGGGTCCTTAAAAATCAAAATAAGCCAGTTTCCTAAAATAGCAACGTAAAGATATAAGTTGAACCTTGCTTGATCTGACTGGGTTACCGCAGCCACTCTGGGCGGCTTCCAACAAATCAAAACATCAAATAGAGTAAAACATCAAACATTTAAAACTTCCCTGTACAGGTATACTGGTCCCAGGCTGTACTGGGATTTAAATACCAAATCTTGAAAGCTAAAACTGAAGCCAGTATAACCCTTTGAAAAATGGGTGCTATGCTGCATTCTCTTCAGCCAGTTTCAGTCGCAACTCGTTAATGTTTCTGAACACTTTTCGAAGGCAGTTTCTCAAACACAGAGCCCCACCGAGTCCCTTTAAAATTCTGCTGCTTTCGGAAGTCAAAACAGATCTTTCCAGCAGCTTTCAAGGGAACCCAGGCCCAAGCTTAACAGATGTGCAGCTTGAGCCAAAGACATCCCACAATCTAAAAAGAACTCCCCCCCATCCAAGAAGTAAGGAGCGTAAGACAGCAGTTTCAAGCGTTGGAACTAACACTGGTGAAGTGTGTATGTGTGAATCTTCCCAACAACTGTGCCAGGGGCAGCTCCCGACAATTTGCTTGTGCTAGCACGTGTGCAAAGTTTAGGGTGGGGGGATCCCCTGCTTCTCAGAGACCCCAATCCTCACAAATGGGAGGGTTGGGTTGCCAGCTTCTTGGGGGAGGCAGAGCTCCCATGCTTTTAACTGCTCCACAACAAGCAGAGGTTCTGCAGGACAACAGGCACACAATGACAACAACCACTTTTCTCGCTCAGTCAAAACCTGCCATGCAGTTTTCAAAGGCCTGGGAGTACTGCGGGAGAACAAACCCAGCAACCCTACTCGCAAGGCAGTGGCTATATCACCTGCTGGATCATATCCCTGCCAGAACTCGAACCCGGCCCTATTGGATGCCGAGCGGGCAAAGTCCAACCCTGCAATCTGCTCTGAGCAAAGGAATGAAAAAAAAGAGTGTCAGATGAGCATGGAGACATTGTGCAAAGCCACTCACCCAAGAGGAGTTGCAAACTCCCAAAACACATTTGCTGCAAACAGCACCTCCGGGTGCAAAAAGGAGGCGAGTGAGATTTTCTGCAGGAAAAGCAGCCGATCGGGGCAGGGTTCCCCTCCCATGCCACAGCCCTGGAGACGGCTTGTATTTAGTATTACGCTTTTAAAAGTATTCCCCCCACGAAAGGGCTGCTTGAAGAAGCTTACAGATGTCAAAGCAACATGTTCCTGGTTCTCTAAAACTGGGACAGGAACACTTTTTCCAGCTCAAGGGCCACTTTCCATTTTAAGCATCCTTATGGGGGCCACATTCCAGCGGCGGGAACGGCCAGAGGAGAATGCGGGCAAGTAGCGGGTGCTAATTTCGCCACTGTACAGTAGGTTCGTTGCTATACACCCCCACTCACCCACCCCACCCCTCTGCCCTCTATCCAAGCAAGCAAGAGGCATTGCCATATTCCAGACAGGCAAAAGGATAACTCAGTCCGCAGAGCCTGAGACTCTTAATTTCAGGGTCGTGGGTTCGAACCCCATGTTGGACAAAAGATTCCTGCATTGCAAGGGGTTGCACTAGACGACCCTCGTGGTCCCTTCCGATTCCATGAATCGAGGAGGGTGCAAAGCAGAGCTGGTAAAAGGGCTGCTGCTCAGGAGGGGGCGTATGACCTGGCGAGAGTCCCGGGGGGCCAGACGGAGATATCTCGAGGGCCACGGGGTCTGAGATTTCCCCCTCCGCGCTCCAAACCTATCGATGGAGGGGCTTGAAAACAAACCACAAAACACACAATTCCGGGGGGGGGGGGAGGAAGGCCATGGGTCACAGATTCTGGCCCAAATGTTTGCTCTGCACCTGCGGACAGAAACCCACCTGTCTGAAGCCTCCTTCCTCAGCCAGCAAGGACAGAGCTGGCTTTTCAGTTTGTACCCCCCCCCCCCAATCTGCCCAGCCTGGGAAGGTCCTGCCTTATTGAAAAGAGGAGAGTTTCAGATTACCCTGCAAAGGGAGGTGAGAGCGAAGCAAGTTTCTTTCTTTCTTTCTTTCCTTTTTTTAAAAGGAGTCCTTTTTAAAAACCAGGAATTCCTCAGGTCATTTACCTCTACGCTCCAGGAGAGGCTTGTTCCCATGCTCCCTCCGAATCCTCACCCTCGCTGGGCTCTAAGCTGCTTCCTCGCCTGCAGGGACTTCTGGAGAAAAAACTAAAATTAATACCTGCCGTCAACAAACCCATCACCTGTTGCCAACCTTTGTTCCCTCCGATTGGCCGATACCAGGAAGCGCTTGCCTGCCAAGTTCCATTAACTCTTCCCAGGCGAGACGGCAACTTGCCCTGACCTGCCTTAGTAAACCTTAGGAACAGAATCCTACAACTGCAGAGCTGTGAGGGGCCATGGGGGTCATCTAGTCCAACCCCTTGGAATGCAGGATTATTATTATTTTGTCCAACGTTGGTTCTCGAACCCACAACTCGGGGATTAAGAGTCACGGTCTCTACCAACTTTGAGAACAGCAGAAGCAGCTGGGAAGAAAGAAGAGGCGTTCAGGGATATTTAAAGACAAAATTATAATTATTGTGTGTCCTTGTTTTTCAGATTAATCCTTTGACGTGGTTTTGTACGTTTGGTGGTATTTTATGGATGGTGACTTGCTATTATTTTTATTGATTATAGTTTAGTAATTCTTTATTGTAATGATTAAGTGTAAACAGTTTAATTATTATTTGCTGATATTTAAATTTGCTACTTACTATTATATTCCAATCAATTATTGAATATTGCTTTGTTTGATTTAAATTGTTTGTTTTTATTATGACTTTTTGTACTGGATCAGACTGTGTGATCTTTGCCGTCCATTGTTATTTCTTCAGCTTGCAAACTGCCCTGTGTATAATAATATAGAAAGGAGGTATACAAATTAAAAGTGAAATGAAAGGATAACTGCTTAAACTGAGGTCGGTGAGAACAGAGGCAAACCTCCTGGACTTTCTTTTGGCTGCAATAGCTCGATTGGTAGAGCATGAGACTCTTCATTTTGCAGGGTCGTGGGTTCGAGTCACAATGTTGGGTAAAAAATTCTGCATTGCGGGGGGTTGGACTAGATGACCCAAATAAACACATTCTGTTTGTTTTTTCTCAGCTATAAGACACAATGCGATCATACGTATTTACAGTGGTGCCTCGCAAGACGAAATTAATTCGTTCCGCAAGACTTTTTGTCTTGCAGAAATTTCGTCTTGCGAGGCACCGTTTCCCATAGGAACGCATTAAAATTCAATTAATGCATTCCTATGGGGAAATAGTCCGGGGGCGCCAGTCGGAAGGGGCGCCAGCCGATCGCATCCGCCATCTTGGTCGACTGCGCATGTCTGGACATGCGCAGTCGACCCAAGATGGCGGACGCGATCGGACGGCACCCCTTCCGACCGGAGCCAAAAGGTAAGACTTTACAGCTATGGCACCGCGCCGCATTTTAAAGCTGCAGCGGGCAAACAGCAGCACTGCTGTTCGCCCGCTGCAACTTTAAAACGTGGCGCGGCGCGGCTCCGGTTGGAAAGGGTGCCGGCCGATCGCGCCCGCCATCTTGGGTCGACTGTGCATGTCCACCCAAGATGGCGGGCGCGATCGGCCGACACCCTGCCAACTGGCACCAGGCCGCGCTGCGTTGCGTTTTAAGGCTGCAGCGGGCGAACAGCAGCGCTGCTGTTCGCTCGCTGCAGCTTTAAAACGCAGCGCGGCGCGGCTCCGGTGCCGGCTTACAGTGGTACCTCGCCAGACGAATTTGTCTTGCGAAAAACAGCTACAGACGAATTCGTCTCGCGAGTCAACTAAAAACTCGCAAAACCCTTTCGTTTTGCGAGTTTTTCGTTGTGCGAGGCATTCGTTAACAATATTGCACAAGAAACACAGCAAAACATAACCTGTTCAGAAGAGACCAGGTACTGCAATTACATCCAGGGCCGGCGCATCCATTTAGGCAAACTAGGCAATTGCCTAGGGCGCCAAAATGGAGGGGGCGCTGGCCAGCCTGCCCCGCCGCCGCTCTACAAGCGGCAGGGTGCTGGGGGAGGGGGGAGCAGCCCAAAATCAGGCTTCTCCACCCCCTCTGCCAGTGGCAGAGTGGCGAGCAGCCCAAAATCGGGCTCCTCCGCCACCAGCTGCAGAGCAGCGGGGCTGGGCAGCAACATCTCAGCAACACAGGAAACGGCCTTGTAAAATGTCAGATTATTTGTCTATCCAAAGTGGTGCCTTCCAGAAGTTTTGGGCTACAACTCTCATCAGCCCTGGACAGCATGGCATTCGGAGGAAACCCAGACTCAAACCTCCACTCGGCCACAAAGCTTAGCTGGCGACCATGGACCACTGCCCAACCTACCTTGCAGGGTTGTTGTAAGGATAAACACAGGGGAGGGGGCTCAATGCCCTCAGAATACTGACTGACTGGGGGGGGACGGGGAATGAAAACCAGGTGGTGGTGGAGAGAATTGGACATAAAAAGCTGACGGGTGAACTGAACCATCTCATTGTCTGGACGGGTTATGTTTGACCTTTTGTATTTTATTTTTTATATGTTTTTCAGGTTTATACGTATCACTAATTTTACAATCATTTTGACGTTTCAAAACTTGACTTCCTTCCCCCTCATTCTGCGGTTCCTTAAATTTATTTTTAATATTTCCTGCATATCCAAATTAACTTAATTTGCTCATTTATTCGTCTACTTTAAATCTATACTCTTATAAAACGGCGAGTTATTACGATAGTCCTGCCAATGTTCTTATCTGTTTGCAATTTATCTGTAAATATTCGATAAACCATTACCATCCTTTTATAAAAAGTTTGTTATCTTGATTTCTTGTTCTTCCGGTAAGTTTTGCCGTTTCTGCATATTTATTCCATAAGTTTTTGTATCCGTTCTGCCCTTTTCTTTTTAAATGGCTCGCTGGGTTTGGAGTAAGAGCTGCCCATCAAAATCAACGAGGAAGACCAAGATATTGAAGTTGGAAGGGACCCAAGGGTCATCTAGTCCAACCCCCTGCCATGCAGGAATCTCAGCTAAAGCATCCCTGACAGATGGCCATCCAACCTCTGCTTAAAAACCTCCAAGGAGAGTCCACCACCTCTCGCGGGAGACCGTTCCACTGTCAAACAGCTCTGCCTTTTGGAAAGTTTTCCCCGGTTCTCAGGGAGAAGCCATTTTCAACAGAGCGCAGCATTTGAAGCAAGCAGCTGTGCTGAGGCAGCACCAGGTGTTGAAATTTTGTGCCCCTAACAATTTTGTGCCCCGGGGCAACCGCCCCTGTGCTACGCCACTGGAACCTGGCACCTTCTAAATGCCTGCTCTATAATGCCTGGCACACTAAAGATGGAAGGGCCTAGGGCTTTCTGTTCTCCTTCCCTCCTCCATCCCAAGATCTCCAAATTTGCACCAAGCTAGCTTGGGCACGCAGCACTCGATGCTTCCTCCTTTCAGAAAGGGCTTCCCTGCACCAGGGATACCAGCTGACCTATTAAACTTGGGCAGGAGGCAATCTTACAATCACCCGCAGAAACTAGGTCAATGTCGGCATCCACTGGTAGCCCGCAGTTAACCAAAAGGTACAGTACCCGTTGGAGAACTCGAGTCTCAAGGCTTAATTTCGTACCAGAGCGACAGAGTCTAGATACCCATTTTAAGACTCCCCACAGGACGGGCGTTTCACCGCAAACCCATTATCCTGCCGTTTGAAAACAGAACACCTTGTGTCCTTTTGCACACCACATCCATTTTCGGCAAGTGTGCAACGGTTAGGAAAGACTGCAGCGGTCAACACGCGCAGGTGCGCTTTTCGAATACGGATCCCTAGGCTGTGAATAATTTAATGCTGTGGGCTGCAGACCATGTGAAATTGCAGACGTTTTGCAGAGGGGGAGAGGTGGGAACCAAAATAGCCTCCTTTCAAATATTCTTGCAAATGCATGGTGCTCTGAACGCCGACAGTCCAGGAAATCATAGATTTGTAGAGTTGGAAGGGACCCCCGAGGGTCATCAAGTCCAACCCCCTGCAATGCAGGAATCTTGCCCACAGCCATCCCTGGATGGGTTCGAACCCCCAACTTTCTGGGTAACAGCCAGATGCATGGACCCATGGTGCCAAATGTCTGCTAAATATACAGAAATAAAGACACCCACTATCAGCCATCAATCACACATTGCTTAGAGGCAGCAGCTGAGGAAACCCCAAGGGAAGAAGGCTCAGAGCCCGGAAATTGCTGGTGGGATGACGACAAGTGGTCAGAGGGAGAAGAGGCAGAAAACTGGGAAGAGGAGGTGTCGGAAGCTGAAGAGGCAGCAGGGTTTAGTGAGTGGGGAGAGTCTGTAGCAGAGAGCAGTGCAGAAGCAGAGGCTGGAGAGGAGGAGGCCCAAGAGGCAGAGATGAGCCAGGCTGCTGAAGAAGCCAGGGGGTCTCCCCCTCCTGCTGCGACCAGCTCCCTCCCCCCTGGTCTCCGAGAACCCAAAGTGGTATGAAAAGGGCGGAGCAAAGAGAGACGCGATGACAGAGCCTTAGGCTGCTGGGGAAGGAACTGGGGGAGGAGTCTTAGAGAGCGGTGGAAAGGTGGGGGGACCTTCAATCCACGCAACTGCCTCCTTGGGGCAAGACCCACTGAATAAAGAGGGCTTTTTTATTGCTCACTTATGCTTCTGACATCAGTTATGCAAAAATGCATCCGAATGAATACACTGCATTTTATGCACATAGCAGTTAAAACCCAAGCTAAAATTGTATTATGTTAGCGTTAGATTTGCAAAAATGAGCACATGAAGAAAAATTGCACGGCGACATGTATACTGGGAGAAATTCGCTGCTGAATGTCCTTATTAAAAAAAAAAATCCAGTGTGATGTGGAAATGTGGAAATTCAAGACTAGAAAAATGAGAAACCCGGGGTAGTCAACTTTTTTTTATACCTAGCGCCCACTAATGCATCCTTCTTGATGGTAAAATTTCCTTACCGCCCACCAGTGCTCAATGGAAGGAGGATTCAGCTTGTGCCGTAGAACCCTCTACCACCCACCTAGAATCCTGAAACGCCCACTAGTGGGAGGTAGGGACCAGGTTGACAACCCCTGATCTAACCATTAGCACATTCAATGTTGTAGCCCTATTCCTGTTGCCCGTGGACTGTCTCGCCAGAGTGGTGCATGCTCTGGTTATCTCCCGCTTGGATTACTGCAATGCGCTCTACGTGGGGCTACCTTTGAAGGTGACCCGGAAACTACAACTAATCCAGAATGTGGCAGCTAGACTGGTGACTGGGAGTGGCCGCCGGGACCACATAACACCGGTCCTGAGAGATCTACATTGGCTCCCAGTACGTTTCCGAGCACAATTCAAAGTGTTGGTGCTGACCTTTAAAGCCCTAAACGGCCTCGGTCCTGTATACCTGAAGGAGCGTCTCCACCCCCATCATTCAGCCCGGACACTGAGATCCAGCGCCAAGGGCCTTCTGGCGGTTCCCTCATTGTGAGAAGTGAGGTTACAGGGAACCTGGCAGAGGGCAGAGGGCCTTTTCGGTAGTGGCGCCCACCCTGTGGAACGCCCTTCCATCAGAGGTCAAGGAAATAAGCAGCTATCCTATTTTTAAGAGACATCTGAAGGCAGCCCTGTTTAGGGACATCTTTAATATCTAACGCTGTATTGTTTTAACATTTTGTTTGGGAGCCGCCCAGAGTGGCTGGGGAAGCTCAGCCAGATGGGCGGGGTACAAATAAATTATTATTATTATTATTATTATTATTATTATTATCATCATCATCATCATTCCTGGCTTTGCGCCTTTGTTTCCGCACAAGGGATGGAATGCATGCACACCGACGGCTTTCCAACGGTGTCCAGGAAACTCCGGCATCCCTAAGAAGCTTGCAGCTCCCTGGTGAGATGATCAGTATCAGCACATAAGCTCCCCGGAGAGAGAGCCTGCCCTCTCCTGCTGATCTTCCCTTGCAGGGTTGCCAATGTAGGGCAGAGTCGATTACGGTCCCCTAAGGGTAGGCACGAGCAGGAGATCTGGCTGCGTTTGCAATCCCACAAACAAAAACATACACGGAAACTTAGCTGGGTCCTTTCAAAATTCGCACTTCTCCGAAATTTGCAGTGCAGCTCTGGAAAATAGTGACAAGGCTAGAAGGGAACCCATTGTATAAAAGAAGCAGGGGCGTCGCAAGGGGGGGTGGGGGGGCAGTCCGCCCCGGGTTCCAGGGGAGGGGGGATGACACTTGGGCGGCCCCCGTCCCACCCCGCCGGCAGGCCCTGAGCAAGCCATGGAGCGAGGCAGCCTTGCCCCGCAGCCTGCTCACAAACCTGCTCGGCGGCCTGCAAGCAAGCCGCGGAGCGAGGCCGCTCCGCCCCGCGGCCCGTGTGGGGCCCGCCCGCTGGCACCGCTATGGGGCTGCCTCGCCCCTGCTGCTGGAGCTGCTGTGGAAGCGGCAGCACTGGCCCAGACGGAGTGCGCATGCGTGATATGTTGCCCAGACAGAGTGCGCATGCGTGATATGTTCCACGGCAACTTTGCGAGCCCGCCAAGTGAAAAGGCGGCTTGTGGGGCTGCCGCGCATGATCACTATTTGCCTGAGTCCGCCTTAGTCACTATTCCTGGGCGAGATCACCTGCGACTTCAAAAGAAGCCACTCTGCAAACGGAGAATCTTAATAAAAAGAAAGGCGCCAGAAGGAAGATTTCGATTCGAAAAAAGCAGGTGAAGCAATACGGGCAGGATGGGTTTTTGTTTTTCATCTCGGCAACAGATTACATAACACTCTCATAACACACACTTGACTATTCTACAGCTGGTATCTCCAGAGGAACAATCAGGAACAACAACAACAACAAAAAGTTACAAGATTCTCTCTGAAGTGTATGATATAGTCCTCATTATTTCTATAAAAAAAATATCCTCAGGGGCAAAAATAGTGATATTTTTTTTTTACTTTTGTGGGAAAAAATTCCAGGATAACCACTTCTGTGCTTGCAGAATTCGCCATCCTAAAACATTAACTGCGCCGTAATGGACAGGCCAGAGAAGTGCTATATGGGAAACGAGGATGGAGGAACACCAAGCAACATTTTCTGGGTTGTGGGATCAGAAGCAGATTTCTTTCCAGCCTGGTACCA